>NW_028167982.1:0-120086 GCF_964194135.1 Talpa europaea
GTGAGAGTGGCTGATCCTTCTTCACCTCTTAGTTGCAGGATCCATGCTTTCTCAATATTGGAACACAGATTATATATTGGCCATTACTTCAATGTGTATAGCACATGTTGAAAGCTGTCTTCCACCATCTCAGAGTGTTTTGCCCAAGATAAAATGTTAAAAGTTTTTAATGTCTCTCATACTTCAATTATGCTGTCAACTTCCAGGTGACATGCTGTGTGGTAGAATCAGTGATTCCTGCAGACACGCTGCCAATGTCATACTTACTTCACCATAAAATGTGCCCCTTATCAGAGGCAATGTTATATAGGCTCTATGCTGGTGAATCAGGCAATCTGTTGGATCTTGAAAGGAGATGCTGGCAGTCAGGGAAGGGAATCTTACATCCAGAATGGATGTCAATTCTTGAGAACACATCACTCTCCATAACAGAGTAAACTGAGTGAAGAAATCCACCTGTTACCATGTAGCTGTCTGGTCTACTTAAGTGATGTTATCACAGCAAGAGCTTGACTGTGATTTCTTTGACTGGAAATCTGGGCATTCGTGAGTGACAGTGACTGATGAATCACCCATGATGAGAAGAAACTCATGCTACTGGACTCAGGTATGATCAAATCACCCTTGATCTCGATTTCTATGACTTTCAGGGACTGTTAAATAAGCCCTGGGGTGACCAACGAGAGAGGCTGAGTGTTATCCACACAAAGGGGACATTCTCTGTGGTAGGTGCTCTCTGAGGTGAGAACTAACATGAGACACAAAGGTCTTAAACCCTGTGTCCACTCCCATGGACAAAAATGCCTCATTTCCTAACTTCCTTTGATGTTCATCTTTCGCCTTCTCATCTTTCGCCTTCTCAGCACTGAATCATTCAGAAAGTCACAAACCACTGCCAGGAGTCTATTTTATAGCCATAACGGAGGGAGGTCAACATTGGGAGGTCAACATTGCCACCATTCAAATTAAGTCATCAGGGCACTGCCTGCAGCTCTTGCCACTCCTCACTGTCTCATTGGGTGCTCCTGGGTGAGGCTATTTAATGAAATTGTAGCCCTGGATATCCCATTACATCTCTAATCTTAATATCTTCCTCCTAAAACATATGTTCTTATAAATGGATGTCCTAACATGGACTGATATAGACATTAACAATGATTTCTTGATTATACTTATGTAATGACATATGGCTGATTTGACAGATATTGCTCATTTACAAAACCCTACTGTTTAACTAAAATTCAATATCCCCAATTTTTTTTTTTTCTTTCGGCATAGGGATAAGAGGATTCAGCAGAGACAGACTGGGAAGCAGAACAGGTAGATTTACTGAAATACACTGTTAAGGGGAGCATCTGGTGAGATAGGAGAAGTCTGCTGAGCCCTAGCAGGGTCAGCTCCCTGAGCTGGCCTAGATTCAGGCCTCAGTGGTGCAGCACTGAGACTTCACCCCTAGGACACCAGGGAGGCCCAACAAACCAAATTTGCATTACACCTACCATGTGTACTACCTCTATTGTGTACTTTGGAAGATCCCAGGTCACCACTTATTTGGTTCCTGCTCTGTAAAACGCCCAGGCAGAATTCAGAACAGAGGCAGCAGACATGTGAAGGAATCAGGGCCTGAGGGGCCTGGGCAGTGAGTGGTTTGGCTAAAGGGTTTACACTAGTTGTAGATCTTCTGCATAGGCCATAGCAAGAAGGAGGCCAGCACTATGACAGAACTGGACGCAAAAGGAGTGAAAAAATTTGGGTGATACAAAACAAACTTTATTAGTATTTCTATAATGAACAAGAAACCCTGGAGGAAATAAAATGAAAAAAACGTGAAATCAATTAGGAAACAAAGATTTTTGAATTACAAGAGGAGGGCCAGGTGTCAGTGGGTGGAGGGATAGTAGAAGTTAAACGAGGATATGTGGCTAGAGAGGTGGGTGAGGAGAGGTTTGGGGTCAGCGGTGCTTAGTCAACACCAGAGGTGGGCAGGCAGGACAGGGGTCAGGGGATGGGACCCTGGAGGAATGGCATCAGGTGAGCACCCTCTGCATATGTTGTTCCAGAGCAACAGGAGAGCCCAGCAGGCCTGCTGGGTCAGACAGACAATGCCCAGGGTACTGTAGCTGTTCCTGGGCACTCTGAGCTCACTAAACCCCTACATAGCCTGAAACCCTCCAGATTCCAGCAGGATGTCCCCAGGCTGCTGAGCTAATACCAGCCCTGCTGGGGAAACCAGTCCAGGACCTGCAACCTGTGGGACAACCTGCCGGGCATAAGCACACACCACCTGTTTGTGGGGAGCCAGGCCCTAGCCAGGCCTAGCAGGGCATGCTGGCAGTGGTGTGTTTACACCAGCCCCACCGCGGGAGACAGGTAGAGGCCAGGATGCTTCAGGAGCTGCCCAGTGTGGGCAGTTCACACCCCACCCCTTCTGGGGAAGCCAAGACTGGCGCAGGATCCCAAAGACTTCTTTGAGGATTTTGAGATAAGAGGAGTGCTGCAGGAGGAACCAGACAATGACCAGGATGCTGCACCCCATGGGGACAGTGCTGAGCTCACTCCACCCCTGCTGGAACAGCCAGGCCCTGGCCAGGAGAATGCAGCCTACGCAAGAGCGTCCTGAGCTCGAACCACACCTGTGGGAGGAAGCCACCTCTGGCCAACATCCTGCAGGTTCAAGTGAGGGTGCGAAGGCAGCAGCAGCCCTGCCTGGGGAACCAACCCCTGCAGGGATCCTGCAGCACAAGCAGAGACAACCCCGGTGTCTGCTTCTCTCCAATCAGCAACTTGGCTGGGCTCTGGCCTGTCCCATGGGCTGCAGGGGAGCCCGACTGTGCTCCTTGAGAAGCGGCTACAGATGCAAGAGGACAGGCCATCAGCCACACGCCAGATTGCCTCTTGCCTTTTCAAACAGACCACATGCTAGAGCCCTGAGCAGGGACCACCCTAAAATAGGGGGCCCTTGGGATTCTGTTCCTCAAATGAGGCAGTTGCAGATGCCAGGTCAGACTGCTCGTGGTCCAAATCTAGCCCGTGTGGTCTCCTCCAAGGGCCACCTGACCCTACCCCGCCCAGCCGGGCCCATGCACCAGCCTGGGCCACTCACCCTCGGACGACTCCTCCAGGGATTTCGGGTACTGCAGCCAGTTCCTTTGGACATGGGCCCCAATCTCAAAGTTGCAGGTGCACTTCAACCTGGGCTCTGTGCTGGGACAGATCCCACACTGGGCTGTGGGAGGACAGTCGGGGAATTGCACTGTCTGGATCTCTTCACCTTCCTGGACACAAAAGACCTCCTGGGAGTAAACAGACGCACCTGCTGGGTAGCAACCAGCTGGGGCAAGAGGGAGCAGCCATGACGGTTTGGGTCCCACCACCAGCCAGGCTGGTTCTGGTGTAGACATGAGCAGACTCCTGGGTGGGCCAGACCCTCCTTCCTGGAGCATGCACACACTCACTCTCACCGCACGCACACCCGCACTCACAGGGGGAAGGGAGGGGTGGGGGCATCAGAGCCCTGGCGTTGTCTGACCTGTCCCCAGGGCCCCCCTAGTTACCTGAGGGGCAGTGCTGGTGCTGGCCCGAGGCGTACGCACAGGCTCCTCATGCCTTTCGGCAGAGTGTGACACGAGTTTCGTGGACCTTTTTTGGGTCCACTGCGGGGAGACCTGGGCAAACAGCAAGAAAACGTGGGGCCGGGTCCAGGCCCACCAGGCAAGTGAGCTGGGTCAGGTTTGGTTCAGAACCAACTGCCTGGGGACCAGGGTTCCGAGGTCATGTGTGCCCTGTCATCTCGCGGAGGTGATGTCACTTCCTGGGTCCCCTTCCCTGGACTACCTGCTCAGACAGATGCCCCCCCGCTCCCCCCCCCCGGCCCGCCACATGGCTACCTGGGCCACTTCCTGTTGGCCCTCCACACCAGGCTCATCTCACAACACTGACAGCAGCACAGCCTCCCAGAGACCTTGGATGGAGCCATGCAGCCAGGGACAACCTGGGGACCCAGGTCTCTGGCTGCTGACCTGGCTCATCCTCCCTGCCAGGGAGCAGGCCCTGCAGCATCGGCAACTCCAGGCTCCTGTCTCCCATGGGCCCAGAGGAGCTCCAGAGTGTGGAGCCTCTCCCTGGGGAGTGGGCCACACCTCTCTGCTGCCCTTGGAGGGGAGGCTGGTGTCAGGCTCACAGCACTTGGAGGGTCCCACCCGGGGAAGGGCACCTGCACACGCCTCACCCAGGCCTGGCCAGCCCTGCTGGGGGCAGAGACATCTCCCACCCGGGGTGCCTGTCCTCCCACCCAGTGTACCTGTCAGCCCTGCTCCTCTCTGGCCGTGCCCTACAGGGCTTTGCGGTCCCAGTCAAGGTGCCAGGGCCACAGACAGTGCACACGTGCCGGCCACAGATTTCTCAGGGCCCCCAACCTGCTCACACACCTGCCCACCTGCCTGGAGGTTGTATTGACTTGGGACTGGGTTCTGACTGGGACGAGGCCACCCAAGGCAGGGGGTGTCCACTCCAACAGTGACTGATGCCAGCGAGGCCTCTTCTGTCTCCTTCCCTGTCCTCACTGGCTGACTCTCCCTTTCTCTTTCTGTATGTCCCTCTGATGTTCTCTCTCCCCCTCCTGGTCTGTCCTCATCTCACTCTCTGTGTGCGTCCCTGTCCCTCTCGGCCTCTCTGTCCCTGCCCCATTCCTCTGTGTCCCTGTCTCAGTCTCTCTCTGATCCCCAGTGTGCAGAGGACCAGAGGGAGGGAGGGAGGAGCACAGGGGACTGAGGTGATGGTGCACGGGTGCCTTGGAGAAGGAAACTCTATGGGGACTACACCTGAGGGGGTAGGTGGAAAACAAATAGTCTTTACAAGTGAAAAGTGAAGTTAAAAAATAAAAAAAAGAAGAATATAAAAAAAAATACAATCACGCCTGCAGGATCCTCATCCTGGTCCTGGTTTCTGCAGCAGTGGGGGTGTGAACTGTCCACACTGGGCAGTTCCTCAAGCATCCTGGCCTATACCTGTCTCCCACAGTGGGGCTGTTTTGATCCTGTCTCCTGGAGACAGCATAAAATTGGGTTTTGTTTTTTGGTACAACCAGTCACTCTGTGTCTTTCTCTTTGGTGAGTTCAATTCATTTCCATGAAGGGTGATGACATGATGACTTTCTACTGTGCTTTTGTCTTTAGTCAAATCCAGGCAAGAAATGTGTGGTAGGGCCTCCCCGGTGGCGCAGCGGTTGAGCGCTGGGTTGCAAGGCTGCCCGCAGCCTCTGCATCATCGGTTCGATCTCTGGCTGCTCCCCGGCCACCTGAGGATGGTCCCACATGGCGCGCAGATCTCTCCTGCTGCCCGCTGCTCCCCTCAGCAGTGTACTTCATCAGTCTGCCTGTTCTGCAACCTGATCTGGCTCTGGTGAATTCTCTCACCCTCCTGCACTTCTCACTGTACCCAGTGCTTGTATAAATAAATAAATAAATAATTTTTTTAAAAAAGTTATATCTCAATAAATTTGCTTTAAAAACATAACAAATAGGGTCTACAAGTTGCCCTGTGTCTGTCCTCCACAGTATCCTCATCAAGGGCTTGTGTGGCAGGGAACTGCCTGAGCCCATGAGGAGCTGAGCACAGACGGTTTCACTGGACAGAAGCTGTCAAGGCGCCTCCTTTGCGTGGTCCTGAGTCACGCGATGAGATGCTGACATCACGCTGCTTCTGTGATGGGAGAGACTTTAGGGGCCTTGGGTGGGAGGCAGCTTATTTTTCATGTGGGCAGAATGGAAATAATGAGTGTCCAGAAGGTCTACTGTGTTGGTTTTCAATTCTCCACCAGTTCTGGGATACACAGGAGGGGAGACAGCTCCCCCCGTGAGTGTGTCTGACTCCCTGGCTCTTCCTCGTGAGGAGAATGAAGCAGAAGGGACGCGCCACGTCACAGAGTCAGGCTCACAGGGGCTGAGACTTCCCGCCCGGGCTCCCCCTCTCTGGGGTGACTCCCTGCACACGGTGGACCCTCAGCTAAGGGGACGCCCACAGGACAAGGACCTGAGGGTTTTCTCCAGGAGCCACATGCAGGAGCTCTGAGGCAGGTCCTTCCACGCTGATCACGGCCATTCAGAGTCGCCAACATCTCGTCCCCATCACAGCCTCGTGGAACCCAGAGCTGGAGCCTCTGAGTGAGGCCCCACCTGCCGCCTCCCCCTCAGAGACTGTGGAGATGCCAGATCTTTGGTTTAGGTGCAAAGGAGGAAGAGATTTGGTACAAACCAGTAAAATATTCAGGCGATAAAGTGATCAGTGGCTGTTTTCTCACAAGAAACAGTGGAGGCCAGAGTAGCTCACGTGACGGTCAAGGTCCTGATTGCAATGAGCTGTCAGACAAGGAATCCAAGTCCTCTGAAGTGTCCTTCAAAATATGTGATTTTTAAAAATCAGTTCTACCGTTTTCAGATTCCCATTTAATTTTGCTGTTTTGTTTTCTTTATACTATCCCCAGAGCGGTGTCTGCAGGGTCACGGCACAGAGGGGCTGTCAGCAGCCTGGAGCTGTGAGCAGGGCTGACTCTAACCTGCTAGCAGGGAGTGGGGCCCTGGAGCCCCAGAATCATTCCCCACAGATGGCCCTCCAGGGCAGCACAGGCCTTTCTCCTCTTGATTCCCTGAATCACCTCCTCTTCATTGCAGGAATCTCCCTGCCACCCCAGCATTGGGGAGTTGGGGAGGATGTTGAGGCTGAGGAAATGGGGGCCTCCTCCTAACCATCTGTCCTCTCCTCCTCTCTCTCCTTCATCAGCCTGAGTGTGCGTGTTTGAGTCACACCAGCCCTGCACTGACAGGAAAGGCCCAGAACCTAAGTGATTCCCTAATCAGTTACAGCTCCAGCCCCTCTGCAGTCCCACCAGGGGAGACAGAGACTCTCCCAGCCCCAGCCAGAGTCGCATCTCCCACACAGACCTTCCCCTCACAGTGTCCCCTATGCTGCCCCTTCCTGGCCCCACCCTTCCTGGTGCCCCCACCACTCCTTTTGGGCCCCATGCCCTAGTCCCCATTTTCATCCTCTGCTCCATTTCCAGGAGCCTCCCTGTCTTCCTAGTCATGCCATGGGGGCTCTCCTCAACCTCCCCTCATTCAGGGATGGAAAATTTTTAAAAGATGTATATTTGTTTATTTATTTCCTTACAGCGTGGGTCATCTTTCTATAGTTATTGTTCCTCTTAGGTGCGGCCCTTCCACCAATGATCCACCACACACCACCACCAGCTCCCCGGGTCTCTCCCCGGCTCTGATCACTCCTGCTCCCCCCTGCTGCAAGACGTGGATGGTGGTTGGCCCCGGGTCTTGGTGTTTTCCTGGAACCTTGTCCTTTTCTTGGGCGAGGCCCTGGGCTCCTGGGTAGAATTGAATGTTAATTCCCTGGAAGCAGAAGCAGAAACAAAGTACAGAGACTCTGGAGTCCAAGGATCCATCCGAGGCTGAAGGAACCTCTATATTTGGGGATCAGCCCATAGTCTGGGAATCAGCTGTAATGACCTGGAAACCTGCTTTTGTCCTTTGTCCATAGGACTAAGAAAATTTGGGGACTTCTGACCTGACACTGGACTTGGGCGCCCCCTTGTGAGCAGATCCCTGTCCTGCCGCTGGGGGCCCAGGGAGCCTGGGGAGGGCCTGGCTGAGCAGGAGAAAGGGCGGCTCTGGGCTCCTGTGCTCAGCCCTGTGGCCACACGGGGGCGCTGCCGCGCTGCTCTGGATTTGGTGGCGCTGCCAGGACGGGGCGGGGGCTGAGGTGGGCACAGCTGGGGATGCTGGAGGGTGGCGACCTGGGGGTGAGATGCTCTGTGAGGAGTCAGAGCAGCAGGGCTCAGAGGAGAGGAGACTCCGGAGCCTGCCCTGTGTGTGAGGTTTCCATCTTTTCTCCCAGAACCCCTCTCTCCAGTCCCTGGACGGTGATGCCTGGGAAAACTGGAAAAGAAAAAAATTTTTCTTTATATAACCTATTAAATATTGAGAGTATTTTAAAAAATAACATTTAAAGAATACTGTTCGATTTACAGAAAAGTTGCAAAGGCAGTACACGTCTTGTTTATCCCACACCATTTCCCTTTTGTTAACATCCTACATGAGTACAGATTTTTTTTTTTTTGCCACTAATGCAGCAATGTTGACATAATAACTAAACGCCATACTTTAATTCGTTTTTGCTAATGTCCATTTTATGCCCAATAATCCCATCCAGTTTGCCTGGATGACAGTTTCTCAGACTTTCCTTGTTTCCTTGGGAGAGGTGTTGGGGTCACAGATGGGGGTTCTTGGGTCACCTCTAAGAAAAACTTCACCAGAGTCCTCCTTTCAGTGGGGTGAGGGCACACACACACACGCACACATATGAAAAGAAAGAAGTCCATGCTTGCACAGACACAAATTGGCAGGAGGACCTGATCCTGGAGTGGGGGGGGGTGTTGGGGAAGCCTGTTAGTGGAGGCTCATTAGAACTCTGTTGGTGTGTGTGGTGTGGAATTACACATTTTAGTAGGTGTGAAGCTGTACTCCAAAAATTTATACAGTGTTATAAACTAGTGTAACACACGCATATATATATTAATTATTGCTTTTGGGTGTTTTGCTTACATTACTGCTAAAAGCCATGATCCATTACGGAGGTCTTACTATGTGGGCCTCTTAGTTGAATCATAGTCTCTGGTATACTATCAGCTTTCCAATCCTCAGATATGGAGGAAATTTCTAATTCCATTTATACCACATCTAGGTCATGGGTAAGAAAATGTTTGCTCCTCAGTTGATCTATGTAGCCAACATCTGCATCAGTAATATAGAGAATCCTTGAATTTCCTCAAATTATGTCCTGGAAAATGTTCCTCAAATTATGTCCCCTGCAGTTATTTCATTGTTTTCCTTTCCTTTCCAGTCTGATTTGGCTAATTTTAATGCCATTCCAATAGGGAACAGTGGTAGAGAAAGAAATAGATGAGATAGTAATACATCACTCCTTAATTCTTGTAGCCCTAGGAAAATCAAGTGTTCTCTATGGTGGTGAAAAGAGGAGATTATTTCCTGATGCAGGAGCACTCACAATGTAATGGAAATGCAGGGTTGTATTGCCATGGTTTGATCCATAGCACATTTTGGAATAGTGCCCAAGTCCTGTTTCATAAGCCTAAATAACTAACCTAGACCCGGGTTCCAAGGAGGACCATGAATTTGTGGCTCATGCGTGCACACTCCTCTGCCCCACAGGGGGCATATTGTGGCAACACCCTTGTACAGACTTTGTTTCCTGTGGTTTCCTGAGGGGAGGTTCCCGGAACTGTGTTTGCATGGAATAGCTGTGAGCCATCTACAAACTTCCATAATGGAGTTTCCCTTCATATATTTAAGTTGTATTCTGTTGTATAGTGATTTGTGGACTAGACAATGTAGCAGAAGTACACTGAAGCAAGTTGATTAAGAGTTGATAAATGAATGTAATGTAACAGAATTAGCTGACTGCTTTATTCTCAAAATGTTTATACTTCAGTTAGTTTATGCTTTAGTTGGAATTACCATGTTAATCCCTTCATCATATTGCTCTGTACTATTCTCAAATAGTTTCTCATTAAAGTCTTTTCTCCTTGATCTGCTTTGCAGACTTTCCAAACAAAGACTGCCACCTTTTTCCAATGTATGTTTTTCAAGCATCACAGAACTGGGGTGTAGACCAGAGGTGCAGTGGTTGAAAGGATTCACCAGAGAGAGTGGGGAGCAGAACAGGCAGATGTACTGAAATACACTGCTCCAGGGAGCAGCAGGCATGACAGGAGAAGGCTGCTGTACCCTATGTGGCTTAGCTCCCTCGTGGGGAATTGAACTCAGGCCACAGCAGTGATAGAGCTGAGACTTACTCTCAAAGCCAACAGCGTGGCCCCTTTCCCAATAATTTCTCACTGCACCATTGGCCATATAGAATTTAATATAAAATGAATGTGTCTTTACTGATCAATGAATCATGTCACAGGCAAGTTTTAGATTTAAATTAATTGGTATGCATGTGTAAGGACTACATACTACATGGTTACTATGAATAGTTTTTTCTGAAATTGAAAAGACTCTTTTTGGTAAATGTCAAAGTAAAAACTAATATGAAAATATTTAACCTTTCGTTCTTATTATAACAAAATGGAAAATAACAAATGACAGGGTTTCACATGGTAGCCCTGAAGGATAATGCTTTTCACATCCCTTTTATCCATCTCTTTTAATAAATAGCCCTTCATTACCTTTTTATGTTACAAGTTTGCATACTGAACCAGATTGCAATGAAATAACAGTCTAATAAAAAACATTATGTTTGAAATAGATGTAGTTCATTCTGTGCCCATAAATTTTTAAGTAGTTGATGGAAAATTGGTCTCTCTAAGTAAGAGATTTTTGTTTTATTTTCAAGTTAGGCTATAGTTTTGGATCTGTGGACAAACCATTTACTCTCCCTGGTATTATCTTTCTTCTAGCTAATTCTGTGAGTCATAGTCTCTTCTGGTACCATCGATATTATTGCAAAGAGGAAGATTTAATCCGGTGGGGTTTTTTTAGTAGCTGAGTAGTATTTGTGTATTGTGCGCCATATTTTTGTAACCAACTCATCTATTGTTGGACCCTTAGGTTGCTTCTAACACTTTGGTATTGAAAATACTATTACAATGAACATAGGAGTGCACATATCCCTTCATATTAGTGTTTTTGTATACTTCAGAGAGATATCTAAGAATGGGATTGCTGGATCATCAGGTAGAACTATTTTTAGTGTTTTCAGAAATACCTATCCTACTTTTCTAGGAAAGGAAACAGTCTTCATTTCCACCAATAGTGGAGTAAAGACATGGATATAAGTTCTGAAATCACAAAATACACAGAAAAACAAAAATGACACAGTTCCTTAATCAGCCTTAGAGATGACTTTTGTCAATCGGATTACATTGGCAAAGGAAACAAAAGCAAATATAAACAAATGGGACAATATTAAACTAAAAGGTTTCTATAGAGTGAAAGAAACCACCATTAAAAAAGCTAATGATTTGGAGAAAATACTTACATATGTCAGACAAGGGCTTAATATAGAAATTTTATAAAGAACTCATTAAACTCATCACCAAAAGAACAAATGTCCCCATTGAAAAGTGGACAGAGATGTTGAAGAGAGCCTTGTCCACAGGAGACAGAGATGGCAGCAGGCACATGAACGTGGTTCCTCCTCTCCTATTCAGAAAGCAAATCAGAAGCAAAATGAGCGATCATCTCCTATCTGTTAAGAGGGTTATTATCAAAATAGACAAGAAACAAGTGATGGTAAAGTTGTGGAGAGAAAAAATTCTTTGTAGATTGTTGTTACAAATTTAAACTGTTCTAATCATGGAAATAGTGTAGCAATCCCTCAACAAAATTAAGAAAATAAATATCACATGACCCAGCTAGCTGACTTCTCTTTAGTTGTCAAGCTTTACCACAAAAATATACAAACTTAAATTCAAAGAGATATATGGAACACCATGTTCATCATAACATTATTCACAACACTCAAGACAGAGAAACAAACTCAGAGCCCACTGATAGATGATAAAATAAAAAAAAGTGATATATATATGATATATATATATATATCATATATATATACAGTGGGAGACTACTCAGCTATAAAGAAGATGAAATCCTGCCGTTTGCAACAACATGGATTGACCTAGAGTATTTATATTTTGCTATCTAAAATAAGTCAGAGGGATAATAAAAGCACCATATCATTTTGTTACAGGGCAATGAGAGGAGCAGCCCAGACACCACAAACCTACCTGTTCTAAATGGGTTCTGCCGTCCACCGCATCACCACAAACATATGAGACTTTACTGGGAAGGAACTTCAATACAATTAGGAAACAATACAGGAAAGGCAGAGACTACAGTTTCTTTTTTTTTAAATATTTTATTTTATATAATTCTTACATCATTTTTCCTCTTGGCACAATGTATGCATTTTCATTTTGGTTATATTCCCAATACAATTGCACCCCCCCCTTATTTTGACTCTAGTCCTTCCTCTCCCTGCCCTCCCTCCCTCCCCCCACCCCGCACCCCCTCCCCCTGCAGTGTGTCTCTATAGTTTCTAAATAAAGTATCCAATGTTACCAGTCCCCTTGTTGGTAAAAGTCCATCCAAAAGGGATTGGCCCAGAATAAGGTCCCAAAGCCTGCCACAGGTCTAAGGCATCTTCCAGTGGGGACCCATAGAAAAGGATCAGAAACCACCAGACAAGTCTGGAAGGAAAAGAGTAAATTATCAAAAGCAAGACAAAAACCGCCATTGCCACCTCCCCATGGGTCTCTCGCCCACATCTGTGTCACCCAGTCCACGACCAAAAGGCAAGCGTGGTTTCTTCACGCGTCTCTCTGCTCTACGTGCCTCCTCTGGGTCTCCTTCTGGCTCCATCCTGCTTCCTTCCTTCCTCAGTTTCCTCTGCAGCTTCTTCTCTCCCTGCTCAGCTCCACCCTCCCTTGGGTGGGGTGGGAACCTGGAACCTCCCCTTTCCTGGGGACCACCCTGTAACAATTTCACTCCTATATAGATGATAAAGAAACAAAACAAAAGAACAAACAAAACAAACCAAAAACAACATCTTAGTTTGTAAGAACCAAATATTTGCTGCCAGAGGGAAACAGGAAAAGGGGCTGAGGAATTTGGGTAAAGGAGTTCTTGTATGGTGAAGAATAGAAACTGTTTATTCAAATGTTAATTTTCAATGTACACCAAAACCTATCCCTATATAATGGTACAAACCAGTGGAACTTCAGTAAAAATTAAAAGAAAATGAAGTGAAACACAAAGATGTTTATTAGAGCTCATGAAATTTGTGATAATTCCGAAGCTCCATTTATATATATATGTAAAAAAGTAAAAGCTATTCTGAGATATTTTGACTTGCTCTCTTAGATGCAATCCTCATACTTTTCCTTTTTTAAATTTTTTCTCCCTCAGCAGTTAATTTTTAAAAACAATGGAATCAACTGATGGCCTATGAAGGGACATTTAAAGGTCTTAATTTCAGAGGACATTTATTCTGATTGCTGTGTGTTCTTTACAGTTTTTGCTATAATACATGGGAGTCAGAATCTCCAAGATGGATGAGGGTTGCTCAAAGACTCACATTTTGATGCAAATTTCCTAAGTCATCCTAAATTCCAGCCACTTCAAAATTCATGGAGCAAACCCAAAGATGTAAAATTGTGGAGAAAAGGGAAATGATTTCCTTAGAACAAGAAAATGACACCTCAGGCTAAATTCAACCTTGTAAATACAATGAAAAACCAGCCACATTCATTTGTTAATTGTCCTTGGCTATCTCCTTGCTGTAGTGCAGATTTTAGTAGTTGCAAAAGGAACTACAATATATGGTAAATAAAGTTTGAAATATTTATTCTTTGAGGAGAGAGAAATTTGTCAATCCTTGTTCTACAGTCATGATTTGTAAACATTCACGCCCAGCTTCTCTGGCATAGGGAGGGTGAAGAAAGAGATCTGAGCCTGTGTACTTCTTCCCTTAGCAGGTCTCTGAATCTACAGAAAATAAAGGAACTTTTTAGAGTTTGAAAATCAGTGAATTTATCTTTGATTGCCCCATCAATATTAGCTTGCTAATGCTGTTAATAACATTTATATCAGAAATAATAATAATTCAGGGTCAGTGATATAAGCGATGATTGGATAGTTCATTAAGTGGAACAAACATTATTAAGCAGTCTTTGTGGTGGAACCATAGCTGGGGGAGGCGTGAGGTATGGGGGTGTAAGAGTGCGGCAGAGATGGAGTAGAGAACAGAAAAGGAGGATTTATTGAAATACCCTGCAAGGGAACAGGGGGCAAGAGGGATCTATACAGCTGTGTGTGAAGGATTTGAGACTTTTACACTAGGGTTCCATAGGGTTTCTTACTTGGGGAGCCAGTTTGCACGGGTTATCGGCTGGGGTGTCTGCTCTTGGGTGCAGACCCTTGACACAGACACATGTGCAGGCCCTGCCTCTGCATTCCTGGAGTTGGGCTGGTTTATCTGCCATGGTGGTCAGTCTAGCGGCCCAGTTCCCGTGGCAGCCTTATTGATGCCCTTCTCTGCTCAAGTCTCTCAAACATGACTGTGGGGTAAGAGTGAGAGCTTAGTTTTTAACCTTATGAAATGACACCCTGACACCCGTGTTGGGCCAGATGTATACTGCAGGAGTGACAACATGATCCTTTCTCTGGAAATCACAGTATTTTCTTTCCTTTTTCCAGAATTTATACTATTTTTGCTGATTTGATGGGCTCATGTTTTAATATTTGGTAATTAAACATGGTTTTGACAGGGAATGAGTAATAAAAAAATAAAGCAACCCAATACAACCCCCTTTTGCTCTTTTGATTGTACCATAACTTACAACTTAATTGTCAGAAATTCTCTCTTAAGAAAATGTAGAATTGCTTCCGTGTTTAGCCTTTGGGGATTTGGGGTTCCCTTTTTGGTAATTTACTTGACATTCATTGATATAAGAGTGTTAAGTCATAAAGTGCATGCTTTGGATTGTTTCTGTCAGTAGAGACTTCCAAATTTAATGGATGCAGACAGGTGAAGACCAAGAAGAGGGAATGTAAATCGCATATAGGAAATTACCCACTGTGGCAGAAAAACAGAAACCAAATGGTGGGGTAGTGTTAAATAAGGTTAAAATTAAGCCCCTACCCCTTGCCCAGCAGGAAGGTTTGGGAGGCTTGAACACAGAGAGAACGGATAAGGCTGCTCTGGGTCCCAATCTGTAAGATGGATCCCTTTGACCAGGAATGTGGAGGCAAGGCCAGGACACATTCTGGGTCAAAGATCAAGCCCCCAGGATCAGACACCCCTGTACTAACCAGCCCAAAACTAACTCCCCAAAGCAAAACTGACAAAACTATTTATAAAAGGGAGCCCAAAATCTTTCGTCACTTGCAGATCTTTCCTGTCTCCCTAGCTGCTTCTCTTAGCAGTGTATTTGAACAAATGTGCCTTTTCTGTTCTCCACTCTGCCTCTGGTGAAATTTTTCACCCCTGCACCTCTGGTCTGTCAAGGTATCGTTAAGAATTTGAAAACCAAGCCCCCACTCCTTGGCCAGAGGCAAGTTTGGGAGGCTGGAATGATAAAGGGAGTGGATGGAACTGCCATGGAAACATGGACATTAAGCTAGTGAGGCCCAGAACTGATGATCCTCTATGCTGATTCAGATCATCAGTCAGGACACACCCAAGACTAGTCACCCTAACCAGTCAATGGTTCTAAAGCGTAGAGACTTGGGACCCAAACTCTGAGCAGTCCACCCTTCCTGTTTCGCCCTCTGCTTCTTTTAGCAGTGTATTTCAATAAATTCGCCTGGTATTTCCCATCTGTATCTGGTGAACTCTTTCACCCTGCAACAGGGCCTCCACCTTGATTCTTCCCCACAACATTCTATATCAATAATCTTTGTTAGATAGAGTGGTGTGATTTCTTATAAAAGAAGATGGAACCTAACCTCTTCAACTACACCAATCTTCCATCTACCCAAACCTCTACTCTTTGTTCTCTGAATTCAGCAAATAAAAATAAAACTTAAAAAAAAAAAAGCATGGGCCTCCCCTGGTGGCGCAGCGGTTGAGTGCTAGGTTGCGAAGCTGCCCGCAGACTCTGCAGTGCCGGTTCGATCCCTGGCCACCGGCGAGAGTCTCACATGGCACCACAGAACTCTCCTGTTGTGCCCGCTGCTCCCCTCAGCAGTGTATTTTGTCACTCTGCCTATTCTGTTCTCTGCTCTGGCTCTGGTGAATTCTCTTACCCTCCCCCACTTCTGACTGTACCCAGGTCTTGTATAAATAAATACATAAATCTTTAAAAAAAAATAAAAAGCAAATAGCAATTACATCTACCAAGTTGCTCAGGATAGAAAGTTTGGCAGCATCTTTAATTTCTGTCTTTCCCTCACTTTCTATATCCATCCAAAGCAGCCCTATTAGCTAACATCCTAAGCAAAGTACCATTCTGACCCACACCTCTCTCTTTGTCTACTGCAAGTTTCTCTGTTGTTTTCCCTGTTGCATCTTGTTCTCCTACAATCTAGTTTCCCCAATGCAAAGAGATTTTCCTCAAACACAAATTATTCAATTCACTCCACTCGCCAACACCTCTCTCCATTTTCACAATTAGCATGAAGTTCAGGCCATCCCCCTGAATTAGGAAGTTCTGAGTGACTAGTTTCTGTGAATATCTTTGACCTTGTCTCACAATTCCTTATCCTTTGTCCACATGAAACACTGACCTCCTTTTTCTTACTGCAGGGTGATTCAGTCCTTTCTGCCTCTCTGTGCTCCCCTCTGCCATTGTGCTTTCTCCCAAACTTTGCTGTATGCATCCTGGTCTGTAAATAGAGTTCATATTGTCATTTATTGAAGTCTTATAATTTCCATGAAAGAATAATGTTTTCATAGCTTTACAGATACATACATTTTATTAAAAATATCTTGATGGGTTTCATATTTTGATGTTATCCTAAATGGCATTGAAAATTCAATTGGTTTGTTTCGATCCTTTGTACAGATCCTATCACCATTTGTTATTTCTCTGTTGGATATTTTAAAACTTATTTATATTGCTTTTATTCCCTGCCACTGAAAAGTCAGTTTTATCACAACAATCTCTCTATATCTTGATCACTAGAACACTATCAATTCTACAAAAGTACAGTGTAGTTTCTCAATAATTAGTCATTGTTTCTTTTGAGTGAATATCATATATAGGTAACCTTGGAAAAAGTAATTAGCCTCTCTAAATCTCCTTCCTCAGATATTAATATATATGTAAGTGCACATATTGATATATGTAATATACATAGAATTAAACCAATGATACTTATACTTCCTGATATTTATCACTATTAAATCACTTTATTTTGGTTGAAGTGTTAAAAGCAACCTAAAAAACAAAGTATTCTGAATTTCCTAACATTTTTGTTTAGTTTGAAGCACACTGGTACTGTTATGACCTATTGGATTTGTTAGTATATTCCTTCTCAAAGGAACTTTTGTGCATATATTATTATTTAATGTTATTTTTCTACTAAACTGACTGCATGACACAATTACAGCCCCCCAAAAAGAAAGACAGGCTGAAAAAGAATCCTGAAATTACCTCTTGAAAATTTTAGAATTTAAACCTTACTAGTTCATTGCAACAGCAGTAACTGTGCCTTTATTTTTTTTTTTTAATTTTCTTAAAGATGTATTTTATTTATGCAAGCACCGGGGTGCAGGCCAGATGCGCGGGAGGGTGAGAGGATTCCCCAAAGACAGCCTGGAACAGAACAGACAGACTGACTGAAATCCACTGCTGAGGGGAGCAGCGGGCGGGGCAGGAGGGGTCTGCGCGCCACATGGACCCTCGCGGGCGCGGCAGAGGCTGTGGACAGCTCCCCAGCGCGCGCCCAACCGCCTGCGCCCCCTGTTTGCTGTTCTCCCCACAGTGTGAGCGCGACAGTAAAGCATCTGCACAAGGCAGGGCCAGGATGGGGACGCCTGGAAAAGCCAAAACCCAGGCCGGGATTGCTCAGGACAGATGAAAGGGCCTCTCGGGCATTCCAAGGGTTGTCGTTAAGCGGCAGCTTTTTCGTTAAGGCTGAGAAACCGCTGGCGGTTCCCTCTGCCAATGGCTGTGGCCTGTGGCTCTGACGCCACAAAGAGCCCTTGTGACGGCACCGGCACCGCCTGCATCAGGCCCGCCCGGACTGCGCCTGTGTCCTCAGGAGCCGGGAAGCTCTGGACAGTGACCTGTGCACTCCGGACGACGAGAGAGACCGTGAGAGCCTGTTTTGGTTCTCTTTTGTTTTATTTATTGGTTTATTTATTTAATTATTTGTTTAGGCTATTTATTTTAGTTATTTTATTTTTCTTTCTTTGTTTTTTACCTTATTTTCCTTGTTTTTTTTTTTTTTTTTTTTTTTTTGTATTTGCTTATACTCAGGGCTGGTGAGGGTGGTCAGCGTAGTCAAGCGCACAGGCGCTATGTCCCAGGGACGGCAAGGGCAAAGCTACCTGGTGCTGCGGGAGCTGGGGCGGGGCTCCCACGCCAAGGTGATGCTGGCGCTGCACGCGCTCACGGGCACGAAGGTGCTCATCAGGGGCGTCCGCAAGTCCGAGGTGCCCGACCTCCGCCTCCTGGCCCGCGAGATGGGGTGCATGAAGGCCCTTCACCACCCGAACATCGTGGAGCTCTTCCAGGTGGTGGACACCGGGCCGGAGCTGCAGCTGGTCATGGAGTACGTGCAGGGGGAGGACCTGCAGGACTTCCTGGACAGGCGTGGGCGCCTGGGCGAGCGAGAGGCTCGCCCGCTCTTTCGGCAGATCCTCGCGGCCCTCAGCTACTGCCATGCCAAAGGCATCGTGCACAGGGATGTGAGGCCTGAGAACATTCTGCTGACCCGAGAGGGGAAAGTCAAGCTGGTGGACTTTGGGCTCAGCGTCCAGGCCTTCAACCGGGCGCTGAGCAGGTGCTGCTGTCGCCCAGAATACAGGGCCCCCGAGGTCTACCTTGGCCAGCGCTACAATGGCCCCAAGGTGGACGTGTGGAGCCTGGGCGTCGTGTTCTATAAAATGGTGACCGGCACACTGCCCTTCAGGGGCCCAAACCTCTGGGCGATCAGGGTGCGCGTCGTGGGCAGGCGGGTCCAGCTGCCCGACTATCTCACGGAGCAATGCCAGGACCTACTGGCCAAAATGCTGGCACCAGACCCCTGGAGGCGCAGCACCCTGGAGAGCATCCGGCAGCACGCCTGGCTAGCAGAAAACACTGAGGGACTCCTGCCCTTCAGCGAGCTGTCCCTCAGCCCCCAGGACCCGGCCATAATCAAAGGTATGGAGCGCCTGGGCTACCAGAGGCAGGAAATTCGGGAGGCCATTGACGCTAACAAGTACGACAAGGTCATGGCCACCTACCTGATCCTCCGCTCCAGGAAGCAGGCGGGGGAGGAGGACTATGAGGAGGAGGGCCAGGAGCGCCCCAGGCGCGTCACTTTCCAGGTGCCAAAGCTCGTCACCTTCCGGGAGCCCGGTGACCCCTATTCCAAGGACAGCCTCCCACAGCCTGAGGTTTCGGGGAATACCCCAAGGCCGGGTATCCTGCGAAAGCAGGAAGTCCAAAAGAGGGCAAAGGATGCCACCCCGGGCACCAGGGTCATCTCCGCAGGAGTCCCTGAGCTGGAGGACGCCCAGAAGCACACCACCGCCGCAGGGCCAGGCCGCCTGTTAGATGATGCCCCGAAGGGCAGACCCTCTGCGCTAGGCCCGGTACTGGAGGACGCCTGGGGGGACACCAGCACCTCTGTGGCCAGACCCCAGCAGGAGGACACCAGGGAGCACAGTAGCACCTTGGTGTCAGTCCTCCAGCTGGAGGACACTGGGGAGCACGGCAGCACCACTGAGACAGGCCCCCAGCTGGAGAGGGACCAGGAAAGCAGGGCCAGCACGATCTGTCCAGCTCCACAGGCCTCTAGCACCCCCCTAAGACCTCCCCCAAGACGTGGCTGGCCTTCCAGTGCAGTGGCCCCTTCAGCAATCATCAGGGCCAGAGACAGGGTATTAGATATTATCCTAGAATTTTGTTGCTGCTGTGCAACATTCGAATTGCAGAGCAACAAAGACTAAAAATAGCACCACACCAGACAAAAGCCTCCCCACCCCAAAGCACAAAGTGGCCATGGGGAACAGGAGTACACCAGGGAAGGTTGAGGCTCTGGAGAGGCTCAGGGACTGGGCCCAGTCACAGGAGCCAGGGGCAGCATGAGACCCATGGGACTGCAGCACAGAAATCTGGGCAAAACTGATGTCCCTGAGCAGAGCAGGTGAAGGGCCAGGAGGGCCACGGAACTGGTGAAACACCTGGAGGGGAGCAGAGTGGGTGAGTGGTGGGGTGTGGAGGGGCTGGGGAGAGCTGAGCAGGTACAGGGCCCAGGAGGGGTATGAGGCTGTGTGGGTGGCCCCAGGGCCAGAGGCAGGAAACCCTGGGCCTCTCTCCCCCATCATAGGCTCAGTTCCCTGAGGACCATACTGCCCCCTTGCTGGGAGAGACCTGCTGCTCTATCCTGGGCACAGGGATGGCATAGAGGATGCAGGAGCTCTTGCAAAGGCTTGGGTCCAGGTGGTAAAACGTGCAGATTGCAAGGAGCAGATAGAGAAGGTCTCTAGCTCCCCTTAAGAAAGACTCGGGGACCAGTATATTAGAATCCAAACAGGACTCTTCAAGGTGGACAGAGTTTATGCACAGACCAACCTTACTCCACACGACCTGCTCAGCTGGAAAATCTGCACATCTTCCTACACCAGGAAGCCCTAGGCTGTGACCAAACTCAATCCCACAGTGAGCATTGTCACCTCAAATTTTTGCAGCTTGGGATTCTTACACAGTGTCAGCCCAGCTGGTATTTCCCCTTTTAAAAATCCTCTCCAGAAGGCCACCCACCCCTCCTCCTCCCTGGATTCAAACCCTGCAGGGTGACCTTAGCCAAATTGGAAACGTTAATATCGCCCAACAGATGCAGGCTTTGGACACCAGTCTCTGCCAAGTAAATCACTGGGTCCAGGAATGAAAAGTTACAGGGACTGTCTACCTTAAATTTGTGTTTTTCATCATTGTTTAGATGGTGTTCAAGATGGGTAAAATGAAATGGCATAAGAAAGAAAGAAAGCAAAAGAAAGTGTTGAAGGTCTGAGAGAGATTTTGGTGAGAAATCATGTGTACTCAGGTGTCTCCCCCTCCTCCAACACATTCATGGACTTGCTCATCTGACCAGCAAAGTCCCCTCTGATCGATACTTCGTCAGCCGAAGCTGGGGCCAGGACATCCAAATGTGGACCAGCTCTCCCTTACTGCCATGGATCCTGCCCCTAGTAGGCCCAGTGATTATGATGATGCTTTTCTTTGTTTCTACACCCTGTTTTCTCTGCTTTATCCACGCAAAGCTCTCTGAGATGAGCCTTCGCTCTCCCAGACCCGGGAAAGCCATTCCTGTTATTGACAGATGAGCAACAGGGCATTGCTCTAGGGGTTCTGGGCCAACCTGGGCTGTCCAGCGACCAGTTACTTATTTCCCTAAACAAAGGGATCCCACTGTAAGAGGATGGCAGCCCTGCCTGCACGCACTTGCGGCAGCTGCTCGTCTCGCTAGACAGGCCTTAAAACCCACACTGGGCCAATCTGTAGATGTTAATTCTCCACATCGGCTCCAGGACCTACTCAAGCAGTATGTATGCAAGTGCTTGGCCCAACTCGGGCACGCATCACTGCTCCCCTGGTCCAGGTTCCACTCAGCCTACAGAGCAGAGACCCACTGTTTCTAATCCCATCACTTCAAGCCACTTCCCGTTCTTCTGTCTATACCTGGAAATTCCAGATCAGCGCAGCCTCAGGCAAGGTATTAGCACTCACAGGGCCTCTGAACCTAACCTTATTTTTTTCTTTTTGCCCCATGCTTACTGCATTTCATCCAACACGGGATCCAAGATCCGCCCCGTAGCACCTTTAACCAACTCCTCCACCCATGTCCTCCTGTCCCTGCAAAGACCTTCTCATAACCAGGCCTGAGCCCCCACCCCGGTCTTCGCCCCCGTCCAGCAGGAAGTAGCCAAAGAAAGAACCGTCGCCCCTTTTCCTATCAACAAAAGGCTGGTATGAAAGGTCGATGCAGGGGCCAGGAATGGGGAAGCCCACATACAAACAACAAGATGGCCCTGACACCAGTACCCCTGATTCCATCAAACCGAAACTGAAGCCATAAGCAGGGGAAAACAACTCGGCTCCACGAAAAAACAACTTTGTTCCACCTAAACCTGTTCCCCCCTGCCAACCCAGTTTTCCTGCCTAACCTCTCCTCACCCTATGAAATGACATCTCCCCCCACAACGGGCGTGACTTCAGGGACACCCCACCTTGAATCAGCAAAGCTCGCCTGGGGGCACAATGAATGTCCCTTCCTTTGAGAAAGTTTAGCCTGGCTCCCCTTTTCTTTACCGCGCCAAACCTTTCATCTTGGTGCCCGAAACCTGGAAGGCTGTGTCCCCTGGCGCTGGGGCCGCCTTCCTGTCCCTGGGACCTCTCCTCTCCATGGCAGACGCCTCACATCCACCACCGGCCTTGATCCTTGGGGTGAGTCACCTGCCTGACCCTCCTTCCTAGGAGGCCCTCACCCCTGGTTACCTGGCTCCTCTCCTCACCCCCATCCTGGTCGACTGTTCCATAAACCGCGGGCCTACGCCAGCCGACCCCCATTGCTCCTGGTTCTGATTTGGGGAAGCCCATCCAGTCCAGGTGTCCCTTTCTCATGCCCTCCCATCTCTCCCTCCTGCAAACCAGTTGTACTTTCCAAGTCTCCAGTCTCCTCTCCCTCTTCGCCCTCTCCTCTTCTGCGTTCTCTTGTCCTCTAGATGTTCAGTCTTCACCTCCTTCAGCTCCCCAGGCCTGCCCCCGCTTCCACCTCCCAGCTACCACACCTGCTCTCACAGTCGTCCTCTTTGTCCCCTTAGGGAGGTTGCGGGGACTGAAGGAGCAGGTGGAGTCCACGATCCTTTCCCTCTGTCTGATCTCTCCCAGATTGAAAAGCATCTCGGCTGTTTCACTAAGGACCCCACTACCTACACCAAAGAATTTCGTTATCTTACCCAAGGTTACACCTAAGGTTAAACCTATAACCTTCGGTGTCATGACTACACGTTATCCTCTCTTCCACCCTGACCTCTAATCAAAGAGAACTTGTTTTTCAGTCTGCTCGAGGCCACCCAGATCAGGCCACTTCACTGACACAACCATGCCCCAGGCCCTGAAGCAGGTCCCCGCCAGGAGCCTGGCTGGGAATCCCAGACTGACACTGATGCGGGTCGCAGGGGCAGGGCTCGCTGCCTCTTAGCCAGGCTCCAAGCAGCAGCCTGTCTCCAAGGCAGTTAATTTTGACAAGCACGGGAGATCACCCAGTTCCACCCCATACGAGGAGGACGGTGGCTACAAACAGCGATGAAGAGCATGTGGGTGCTAGATCTGTTCATAAACCTACCCGGGATGGGTTGGTTGCACTACAACTAGCGTAGACGGCAGGATGGTTCAAAGCAGGACGGCTCTACGCAGACGAAACCCTTTGGAACCTGGGGAGGGGTTGCCAGGTGGCCAGCCACGAGCAGATGGTACTCGGTGGCCAACCTCCTCGCCCTGTGGGCACCTCTCCAGGAATGGCCAGAGGTAGATGGATCCCCAGGGCAGTTGGAACAGGCCCTGTATGAAATAGAAGAAACCCTGAGTGGATGTGTTATAGGACAGGGAGAGGGGCAGCCCAAACCCCGCAAACCTGCCTATTCTACATGGGTTCTGCCATCCGCCGCATCAACACAAAACATAGGAGACTTTAATGGGAAGGAACTTTAATAAAACTAGGAAACAATACAGGGAAGGCAAAGAGTCTAGTTTCTAAATGAAACATCCAGAGTTACCCGTCCCCTCGTGGGTAAAAGTCCATCCAAATGGGATTGGCCCAGAACAAGGCCCCAAAGCCTGCTACAAGTCTAAAGCATCTTCCAGTGGGGACCCACAGAAAAGGGTCACAAACAACTGAACAAGCCCGGAAGGAAAAGAGCAAAATCAACATCAAGATAAAAGCTGCCATGGTCACCTCCCCACGGGTCTCACCCACATCTGTGTCACCCAGTCCACGACCAAAAGACAAGCGCAGTTTCTTCACGTGTCTCTAGGCTCCATGCGCCTCCTCCAGGTCTCCTTGCTCCATCCTGCTTCCTTCCTCAGTCTCTTCTTCAGCTTCTCCTCTTCCTGCTCAGCTCCACCCTCCCTTGGGTGGGGCAGGGAACCTCCCCCTTTCCTGGGGACCACCCTGTTACAGATGCAGTTCCCGCGAGGTGGCAGGAGCAGTGGGATGGGTGTTTCTCACAGCTCTGCTTGAGTCCAGGCAGAAAGAGCAATCTAGAGTCCAGCGAGTATGGGATGAGATGCGGGAAAAGATGCGAAAACTACAATGTTTGAGGATTCTGGAGGAAGAAGTTCAGAGAAACCAACCCACCATTCTGGAGATGCCAGACTCCAGCTCAGAAAGGAAGGAGAGGGAGGCTGGCCCTTTGCCCGAATCGCAGCTGGTGGTGGGAAACCAACCCATGACTCCAGAGATGCCAGACCCCTCCTCAGGACAGGAGGAGAGGGAGGCTGCCCCTTTGCCCGAGTCACAACCAGCAATGGCAAACCAACCTGCGACCCCTGAGATGCCGGACTCCTCTGGAGAGGAGGTGGAGGCTGGTCCCATGCTCCGGGCCCGCCGAGTGGTGACTCAGAAATAAAGCGGCAGCCACCCATGGCCCCAGGTGGGTGGTCAGGCTGCTGGACCACCACAAATGACAGAATTTACTTCCTATCAACCATACACCCAGGCGGAACTGGTGGACTTGGACAAACAGTTTCCACCAGAAACCAGGGGAACCCTTGGCAGCCTGGCTGCTACATTTGTGGGGCCTGGGGCTGGATGGGATCATTTGCACGGCACAAGTGATGGAGAGACTGGCCTCCATGGTTTACACCCATCCTTGCGACAGAGGCTACAGAACAGACAGCAGTATGGCCAGGGCGACCACACCCTCCGGGAATGGATAATGGCTGCCATACGGACAGTCTGGCTGATGCAGAAGACGTGCTGGACACAGTAAGTGGATGGCAGACGTACGCCGAGCTGGTACAGGTCCTTCGGGAATTGGGGATGCAGCAGGCCATGTTTAATGTGAATTCCCGTGGTCCTGATGATGAGCGTTTCACAGCAGGGATGAGAGACTTGGTATTAAAAAATGTCCCCTCATCCTCATTTGGATCCCTCAAGGCAGTTGTAGCACCCCATGTGAGTCGTCAGCTACACGACGTCACAACAGTGATAGCCAGCTTGGGCGAAGTTGAGAACTGGCGCTCTCAAACTCAGGAGGGAATATGGGTAGTTGTTGAAAAGTCAAAAGGAATGCCAAGGAGGGAAAGGAATCTTCTTGGCACCACAGAATTTATTAAAGTCACCCATAACCAAATGTGGACAGATTTAGTGAGAGCAGGTGTAGATAGCACTAAAATACACGCACAGCCCAATCTATATTTGTTGGAATTATGGCAGCAGCTGCAAGAAGACCAGAGGTTCACGCCCATGAGAAGGACTGCTGCTCAGAGGGAGCCTGGAAGCTCCAGGCCTCAGGCACTGTCCTGCGCCTGGAAGACACTTGCTGCCAACCCTATCCTCGGGTGAGGCCTGATCGCTTTCAAATAGGGTGAGGGCCAAGGAACCTGTCCACAGGGGACGGGCGGGGACCGGAGGCCACATGTGGAGCTTGCCATCCACTGGTCCCCAACTAACATGCAAAGGGTTTTAGCTCTGGTAGACACAGGAGCAGAATGTACTCTGCTCTATGGAAATCCAGAAAGATTTCACAGGTCTACTTGTATTGATGGCTATGGAGGCCAGAGTGTCAAGGTGACAGCAGTGAGACTATCTCTGGGGATTGGGCCATTACCCCCCAAAAGAGTATAAAGTATATGTGTCGCCCGTCCTGGAGTACATCCTGGGGGTGGATGTACTATGTGGCTTATGGCGAGAGACCACAGCCGGAGAGTTTCACCTTAGAGTGCGTGTGGTAAAGGCAGTGGTGAGAGGACACGCTAAGCATCTGCCCACACAACTGCCAGTCCCTAGGCGAGTGACTAATACCAACCAATATCAGTTGCCCGGAGTCTACAAGGAAATTGGGCACAATATCAGAACTGGAGAAAGCGGGCATTGTGCGTACTGCCCACAGCCCCGACAATTCACCAGTGTGGCCAGTGAAGAAGCCGATGGCTCTTGGCGCATGACGGTAGATTATCATGAGTTAAATAAGCTAGTTCCCACTTTGCATGCTGCAGTGCCTTCGGCAGCAGATTTGGGGATCATCTGCTGGTGCCAATGAATGTCTTTTGCCACTAGGTTGGTACCTCGCCTGGACTAACTTGTGTTCTGTTGTATTTTGTTGTTATAGTGTGATGTGTACTATTTACTTTTATGGGACATGGCTGCGTTGTTTATGTTTGCTAAGAAACAAAATTGTCTATATGTAGATGGTCTGGCAGAAAACCCTGAGGGGGTGGATTGTAGGGTAAGGTAAAAAGTATCAGGCTTTTCTGCTCTCCCGCCATTAGGAGAGATGACGCATCCGTGCAGGCCTGAACGCAGGCCTGATGGCGGCACCTGGAGTAGGGTGGGGGTGCGGTGTCGAGGGTGGAGGAGGACAGTGGAGTGTGTGGAGGAGAGCGGCGACTACAAACAAGAGCGAGGAGCATGTGGCTGCTAGAACCGTTCATAAACACACCTGGAATGGGTTGGTTGCGTTACAGCGGGGTCCTGGGCTTCACTCTGGGAAAGGTGTCTGCAGAGCTCCCCTGTCAGTGGCACGCGGCGAGTTTCCCAGGCGAGTTTCTCCACGAGACAGAGACGGTAGTTACATTTAAAAAACAGGTTTATTGGGGAAAGGGAAAGGGGCAGGTTTTGCTGAGAGAGGCCTGCATGGTTGAAGGCTGGCAGCCTTGACAGGTCATAGGCGGGCAGGAAGCTGCTGCCCTGCAGAGGGAGAGAGTTGGTAAGAAGAGGAACCTACATAGTCCCAGGTGGGCAGAGGGAGTGCTGCCCCGAGCCAGTGCAGAGACTTTACAGACACAGTCCTCTTCTGTTTGGGGGGGTCACTCCTTGTGAGCCGTCAGTTGGTTGCTGATTTTGGATAACCACGCAGAATCCAAGAGGCACTGGAGATACCAGGATGGGGAGTGGAGATTCCAGGATGGGCCCAATCTCCAAATCTTTCCCCTCAGGCCTGTGCTCCACTCCCTAGAGCATCTGATCCTGCTTGGGTCTCATGCCTTGTGATAAGGCCCTGGTGCCTAAGGGTCACGACCTCTACCGCTGAGTTAATGGTCATGCTATTTCCCTCTATCCCTACCTCCTTGTGAGTCAGGTTCTGGTGTCAGGGTACCTCCTTTCCAATCTTTCTATTCTGTCTGCTATTAAGGTATTCCTATTTTGTGAGGAGGGGAAGCTGGGTCCCGAATGCTGGGTGAGTATGGAGTAAGTGGCTCCTATAGCAATCAGAGAATTAATATCTTACCTGTGACATCCAGGGTTACTCTAGGCTTAACCACAGAGACCATGACATTGGGGACCTGGTGACGTCCTTGGGCCCTATCACTTGTCATCCAGGAGGTGTCAGTAGTCAGTCTACTACAGGGCAGGGAGAGGGGCACCCCAGAACCCCCAAAGCTCCTTGCTCTAAATAGTTTCTGCCATCTGCCGCATGGACACAAAACATTTAAGACTTTAATGGAAAGGAACTTTAACACAATTAGTAAACAATACAGAAAAGACAAAGAATCTGTTAGAGGTCAGGGAGAAGGGCAGCCCAGACACCACAAACTTGCCTGCTCTAAATAGGTTCTGCCATCCGCCGCATCAACAGAAAACATATGAGACTTAAATGAAAAGGAACGTTAATACAATTAGTAAACAATACAGGAAAGGTAAAGAATATAGTTTCTAAAATAAGCATCCAAAGTTACCCATCCCCTTGTGGGGAAAAGTCCACCCAAACAGGATTGGCCTAGAGCAAGTCCTGAAAGCCTCTCCAAAGTCTAAAGCGCCTTCCAGTGGGGACCCACAGAAAAGGATCAGAAACAACCAGACAAGTGTGGGAGGAAAACAGCAAAATCAAAATCAAGACAAAAACCACCATTGTCACCTCCCCACCGGTCTCTTGCCCATGCTGTTGTCACCCAGTCCACGACCAAAAGGCAAGTGCAGTTTCTGCACGTGTCTCTCGGCTCCATGTGCCTCCTCCAGGTCTCCTTCTGGCTCCATCCTGCTTCTTTCCTTCTCAGTCTCCACTGCAGCTTCTTCTCTCCCTTCTCAGCTCCCTTCCCTCTCTTCCTTTGGGTTGGGCAGGGAACCTGGAACTTCCCCTTTACCTGGGGACCACCCTATTATCTTGGATATCTCATACAGAAACACATATTTTAACTGTCTTAATTTGTTTAGGTGAGATGTCATTAAATTTTAGTTTTCTTATAATAAGAAGCAAAAAAATAAACCTGCAAGCTCAACAATATTTAGAGAAAGTGATATTGTTTAACATTCTCATTCTTAAACTTAATAAGACCTTAGTTTTATATGAAATTTGGCCACCATTTAAATAGTGATAAAAGAAAAAATTTAAGGGAGAGATACCAATTGTAGCTGTTAGTTTTTCTTAGGACAGGAATTTTAAATTAATTTCAGAGTTGCAAATTCTAACATCCCAAAAACCAAATTTCTTTCTTAGGCAAGTACTAGATAGATTGATGAAAACCAAGAAAAATAAGAGAGACTTAATATCATACACATTTCCTACATACCTGTGAGGAACACAGTGTTGCTAAGGAACTTGCCCATGCGGCTAGATTTTGCTAGGACAAGGGGAAAGAAAGAAGTCAATCTGGGATTTTTCTGGAAAAGAATTTTATCAAGAGATTTAGGACTAACCATCAAAATGCAAACTTATCTTTTTTGATGTAGACTAGGTCAATTACTCTTTTTTTTTTCCTGAATACTGTGTGCTTCCTTTTGAAAATAGAGACATTTCAACATAAAATATTGATACTCAACATGAAAACTGTAAGGCTTGAATGCTACAAATTCAACCATTAAGTTTTGATCTAGTTTTTGATTACCAAAATCTTAAATCCTGATCTCAAAATTGGGAATTTTTTATTAGACTTTATATAGTTGTCATTTATAACTAATACTCCTAAGGCATTAGATAGTGATACAAACAGATTTTTTGATTTTTTTTTAAAACTTTGGTCATGTGCATTAGTTTTAAAAAGTAGTTATTCTTTTTTTTAATAATAAATTTTATTTTTATATTCCCCAACAATTGCAACCCCCCCCCATTCTGACCCCAATCCCTCCCCTCCCGCCACCCACCCCCAAAAAAGTGTCACTGGTTCAAAGTTTTTTGTTGATTTTGATTTTTACTTTCATATAGTTACTCATTTTCCTGGTCCCTTATTTAAGTTTTCTAGATTCCTGCTATGAGTGAGTCCATCCGGTAGTTTTGCTTTTCTTTCTGGCTTATTTCGCTGAGCATGATCCCTTCCAGCGCCATCCATGTTGCTGCAAACTGCATGTGTTTATCTTTTTTGAATGCTGAGTAATATTCCATGGTATATATGTACCACATCTTCTTGATCCAGTCATCTATTTTTGGGCATTTGGGCTGTTTCCAAAGCTTAGCTATTGTAAGTAGTGCTGCTATAAACGTAGGGGTGCAGGTGTTCTTTGGAATTGATGTTTCTGTGTCCTTTGGGTAAATACCTAGGAGTGGAATTGCTGGATCATATGGAAGCTCTATGTTTAGTAGGTCCAGAAATCTCCACACAGCTCTCCATACTGGTTAGACCAGTTTGCACTCCCACCAACAGTGCAGAGAGTTCCTTTTTCTCCACCCCCTCGCCAATATTTGTTGTTGCTAGTTTTTTTAATATGTGCCATTCTCACTGGTGTAAGATGGTATCTCATGGTAGTTTTGATTTGCATTTCCCTGATGACAAGTGATGTTGAACATTTTTTCATATGTCTGTTGGCCATTTGCATTTCCTCTTCAGAGAAGTTTCTTTTTAGCTCTTCTGCCCAATTTTTGACTGGATTATTTTCTTTGTTGTTGTTGAGTCTCATCAGCTCTTTGCAGATTTTTGTGATCAGTTCTTTATCATTAGTGTTGTGTAAAAAAATGTTCTCCCGCAACATGGATGGCGCTGGAAGGGATCATGCTCAGCGAAATAAGCCAAAAAGAAAAAGAAAAATACCGGATGGTCTCACTCATAGCAGGAATCTAGAAAACTTAAATAAGGGACCAGGAAAATGAATAACTATAAGAAAGTGAAAATCAAAATCAACAAAAAACTATGAACCAGAGACACTTTTAGGGGGGCGGGGCGGGAGGGGAGGGATTGGGGTCAGAATGGGGGGACTGCAATTGTATGGGGAATATAACAATAAAATTTATTATTAAAAAAAAATAAATAAAAAACAAAATTAAAAAAAAAATAAAAATAAAAAAAAATGTTCTCCCAGTTGGTGGGGTTTCTCTTTGTTTTTGTTATTGTCTCTTTTGCTGTGCAGAAGCTCTTTAATTTGATGTAGTCCCAGCTGTTTATCTTTGCCTTCACTATCACTGCTTTGGGTGATGTGTTTGTAAAGATGTCTTTGATGTGCAAATCATGTAGTGTTTCGCCTATATTTCCTTCTATGTATTTTGTGGTTTCAGGTCTTATGTCTAGTTCTTTAATCCATTTTGAGTTGATTTTTGTGTATGGTGTGAGGTAGTGGTCAAGCTTCATTCTTTTGCATGTGGCAACCCAGTTTTCCCAGCACCATTTATTGAACAAACTTTCTTTGCTCCAATGCATAGTCTTTGCTCCTTTGTCAAAGATTAGTTGACATAAATCTGTGGGTTTATTTCTGGATTTTCTATTCGATTTCATTGGTCTGTGTGTCTGTTCTTCTTCCAATACCATGCAGTTTTGATGATTATGGCTTTGTAGTAGAGTTTGAAGTCTGGGAGTGTGATGCCTCCATTCCCTTCTTTTTTTTTTCAGGAGAGCTTGGCTATTCGGAGTTTTTTGTAATTCCATATGAATTTCATCAATAATTGTTCTAGTTCTTTGAAGAATGACATTGAGATTTTGATTGGAATAGCATTGAATCTGTATATTGCTTTTGGTAGGATGGCCATTTAATAATGTTTATTCTACCAATCCATGAGCAGGGGATGTCTTTCCATTTATTTGTGTCTTCTTCTATTTCTTTTAATAGTGTTTTATAGTTTTCTTTGTATAGGTCCTTTACCTCTTCGGGCTCAGTGTCCAAGGCTTCCCCCAGGCGCTGAGCACGTGCTGCTGTCGCCCAGAATACAGGGCCCCCAAGGTCTACCTTGGCCAGCAGTACAATGGCCCCAAGGTGGACGTGTGGAGCCTGGGCATCATGCCCTACGAAATGGTGACCGGCACACTGCCCTTCAGGGGGCCCAGCCTCAGGGCAATCAGGGAGTGCGTCCTGGGTGGGAACGTCCACCAGACCACCTACTTCATGGTCCAGGGCGGGGACCTGCTGGCCAAAATTCTGGCACGGGACCCCTGGAAGCGCAGCACCCTGGAGAGCATCCAGCAGCACGCCTGGGTAGCAGAAACGAGCAGGGGACTCCTGCCCTTCAGCGAGCCGTCGCTCTGCCCCAGGACCTGGCCATAACCAAAGGTATGGAGCGCCTGGGCTACCAGAGGCAGGAAATTCGGGAGGCCATTGACACTAACAAGTACCGCGAGGTCATGGCCACCTACCTGATCCTCCGCTCCAGGAAGCAGGCGGGGGAGGAGGACTATGAGGAGGAGGGCGAGGAGCGGCCCAGGCGCGTTACCTTCCAGGTGCCGAAGCGCGTCACCTTCCGGGATCCCGGTTACCCTGATTACAAGGACTCCCCACCCACACCCACACCCACCCCGCCGGCACCTGAGGTTTCGGGGAATACCCCCAGTCCGGGTATCCTGGGAAAGCACCCACTGCAGAAGATTGGAAAGGATACCCACCCCACTCCCTCAGCCTGAGGTTTTGGGGAATGCCCCAAGGCCAGGAATCCTGCGAAAGCAGGAAATCCAAAAGAGGGGAAAGGATGCCACCCCGGACAACAGTGTCAACTCCACCAGGTCCCTGAGCTGGAGGATGCGCAGCAGCACACCACTGCTGCAGGTCCAAGCCCCCTGCTAGAGGACACCCCAAAGGGCAGTCCCTCTGCGCTAGGCCCAGAGCTGGAGGATGCCTGGGGGGACACCAGCACCTCTGTGGCTAGACCCCAGCACGAGGACCCTGGGGAGCACAGGAGCACCGCGGTGTCAGTCCTCCAGCTGGAGAACACTGGGGAGCACGGCAGCACCACTGAGACAGGCCCCCAGCTGGAGAGGGACCAGGAAAGCAGGGCCAACAGGATCAGTCCAGCTCCCCAGCCCTCCAGCACCACCCTAAGACGTCCCCCAATATGTGACTGGCCTTCCAGTGCAGTGGCCCCTTCAGCAATCATCAGGGCCAGAGATAGAGTATTAGAAATTATCCTAGAATTTTGTTGCTGCTGTGCAGCATTGGAACTGGAGAGCAACAAAGATTAAAAATAGCGCCATACCCAGCAGAAGACCCCCCACCCCCAAAGAACAAGCACTCAGTGGCCATGGTGAACAGGAGTACACCAGGGAAGGTTGAGGCTCTGGAGAGGCTCCGGGGCTGGGCCCAGTCAGAGGGGCCAAGAGCAGCATGAGACTCACAGGACTGCAGCACAGAAGTCTGGGCAGCACTGATGTCCCTGGAGCAGAGCAGGTGAAGGACCAGGCAGGCAACGAAACTGGTGAAGCATCTGGAGAGGAGCAGAGCGGGTGAGGGTTGGCGTGTGAAGGGGTTGGGGAGAGTTGAGCAGGTACAGGACCAGGAGAGGGGTGTGGGGCTGTGTGGGCAGAGCCTCCAGAGGTCCCAGGGCCACAGGCGAAGAACCCTAGGCCTCTCTCCCCCATCTTAGGTACTGCCCCCTTGGTGGGAGAGACCTGCTGCTCACCCCTGGGCACACAGATGGTGCAGAGGATGCAGGAGCTCTTGCAAAGGCTTGGGCCTGGGTGGTAAATCGTGCAGATTGCAAGGAGCACAAAGATAGGCTCTCTAGTTCCCCTTAAGAAAGACTTGGGACCAGTATATTAGAATCCAAACGGGACTCTCCAAGGTGGGCAGAGGTTATTCACAGAGCAGCCCTAATCCACCATGACCTGCTCAGCTGGAAAATCCGCACATCTTCCTGCTCCACCAAGCCTAGGCTATGATCAGTCTCAGTCCCGCAGTGAGCACACCTAGGTGTCCAGTGTCCCCTGGGCTGAAGCTGCAGCTCGTCATGGAGTACGTGCAGAAGGGATTTTGCAACTTGGGATTCTTACACAGTGTCAGTCCAGTTGGAATTTCTCCTTTTAAAAATCCTCTCCAGAGGGCTACCCACCCTTCCTCCTCCCTGGATTCAAACCCTGCAGGGTGACCTTAGCCAAATTGGAAACATTAATATGCCCAACAGATGCAGGCTTTGGACACCATTCCCTGCCAATTAAATCACTGGGTACAGGAATGAAAAACTACAGGGGCTGTCTACCTTAAATTGGTGTTTTTTCATCATTGGTTAGATGGTGTTCAATTCCCTTCTAAAACTAAGGTTTTGCTAAGTCTGGCAAATGCAAGTGAGGTGAGGTATGTGTGTTTGAAAAAAGAAATGTATGGAAGAGGGATATTCTGAAGGGCCTTAAGATTATGTAAAGCCAGATGGGTAAAATGAAATGGCATTAGAATGAAAGCAAGCAAAAGAAAGTGTTGAAGGTCTGAGAGGGAGGTTTTGGTGAGAAATCGTGTGTACTCAGGTGTCTCCCCCTCCTCCAACACATTCCTGGGCTTGCTCATCTGACAAGCAAAGCCCCCTCTGACTGACCTTTTGTCAGCTGAAGCTGGGGCCAGGACATCCAAACTTGGACCAACTCTCCCTTACTGCCATGGATCCTTCCCATAGTAGGCCTGGTGATCATGATCATGCTTTTATTTGTTTCTACACCCCATTTTCTCTGCTTTATCCAGGAAAAGCTCTCTGAGATGAGCCTTCGCACTCCCAGACCCGGGAAAGCCATTCCTGTTATTGACAGATGAGGAACAGGGCGTTGCTCTAGGGGTTCTGGGCCAACCTACACCAGTCCAGCGAGCAGTTGCTTATTTCTCTAAACAAATGGATCCCACTGTAAGAGGATGGCAGCCCTGCCTGCGTGCACTTGCGACAGCTTCTCGTCTCGCTAGACCTAAGGCCTTAAAACCCACACTGGGCCAACCTGTAAATGTTAGTTCTCCACATTGGCTCCAGGACCTGCTCACTCATCAGGCTCTCTCCCCTCCATCACCCTCTTGTCTGTTAGATTTCTACTCTCTTTGTCAAAGACCCTCTCATCTCCCTCTCCCAATCCTCGACTCTCCATCCTGCCAGGCTTCACGGGTTCCACTCCCTAACGCAGGTAACACCCTCTTCTTACTACGGGGGACACCATCACCATTCGGACAGTGGACCTGCCTTTATCTCAAAGATTACTCCACAGGTCTCCTCCCTGGGCATCACCTGGGAACTACACATTCCCTCCCGACTGCAATCCTCTGGTAAGGTAGAACGGGTAAATGGTCTGACCAGAGACCACCTAGCCAAACTCTCCACAGAGACCACAAATCCTGGGTGGAGCTGCTCCCACTGGCTTTAGTGCACCTCCGAGCCACTCCCCGTGGCCCCTTGTTCCTGAGCCCCCTTGAACGATGTATGGCAGACCTCTTCTTACTAACCATGAGCTCCGCGTCCAACCTACACTGTTGGCTGGATATTTTCCATACTTCTCTTTGCTCAGACAGCTGCTCCAAGAACACGCAGACCTTTGTCTGCCACAACCTGTGCCTCCGTCCCCTGATGCACCTGTCAACCTGCTGTGCCCTGGAGACCAGGTTCTTCTGAAAGCCATCTCTCCAAAACCACTTCCGCCAAAGTGGATGGGTCCACACACGATCATCCTGACTACACCAACGGCTGTCAAAGCATCAGCTGTCCAGGGTCCAAGCGGTCCCTGTGGACAAGCAGTATGTATACAAGCACATGGGCCCAACTCGGGTTTGCATCAATGCATCCCTGGTCCACATCCCACTCAGCCTATAGAGTAGAGGCCCTCTGATTCTCCTTCCTCTGTTTCTTTTTTTTTTTTTCTTTAAAGATTTATTTATGCAAGCACTGGGTACAGTCAGAAACACAAGAGGGTGAGAGAACTCACCAGAGACAAAGCGAAGGGCAGAACAGGCAGACTTGACGAAGCACACTGCTGAGGGGAGCAGTGGGCGGCAGGAGAGGTCTGCCCGCCATGTGGGACCCTCGCCTTGAGGCCAGGGATTGAACCGGTGCTGTAGAGGCTGTGGGCAGCTTCACAACCCAGCGCTCAACCTTCAACCGCTGCGCCACCGGGTAGGCCCCTCTCCTTCCTCTGTTTCTAATCCCATCTCTTCAAGCCACTTCCAGTTCTTCTGTCTATGCCCAGCAATTCCAGATCAGCACAGCCTCGGACCAGGTATTACCACCCATAGGGCTTCTTATCCTAATCTCCTCATTTTTTCTTTTTGCCCCATGCTTAGTCCATTTCATCCAACACCGGATCCAAAAATGTCCCATACCACCTTTAACCAACTCCTTCTCCACCCATATCCTCGCGCTGCAAAGACTGTCTCATAACCAGGCCTGAGCGCCCACCCTGGTCTTTGCCCCTGTCCAGCAGGAAGTAGCCAAAGAGAGAATCATTGCCCCTTTTCAACAAAAGGCTGGTATGAAAGGTCGATGCAGGGGCCAGGAATGGGGAAGCCCACATACAAACAACAAGATGGCCCTGACACCAGTACCCCTGATTCCATCAAACCGAAACTGAAGCCATAAGCAGGAGAAAACAACTCGGCTCCACGAAAAAACAACTTAGTTCCCCCTAAGCCTGTTTCCCCCCCGCTACCAACCCAGTTTTCCTGCCTAACCTCTCCTCACCCTATGAAATGACATCTCCCCCCACAACGGGCACGATTTCAGGGACACCCATCTTGGGTATGACGCTTGCCTGGGGGCGCAATGAATTGTCCCTTCCTTTGAGGAAGTTTAGCTTGGCTCCCCTTTTCTTTACTGCGCCAAACTGTTACAGGGCAGCCCTGGTATAAAAAGGGTTGTCTGACTGTTTCCCGATTCTGGTGGAGTGTTTCGGATTCTGGTGGAGCTGCCGGACAGGGCCGGTTCTGAGATGGGCAGAGTTGGGGGTGCTGGAGGGCGGCGTCCTGGTGGTGAGATGCTCTGTGAGGAGTCAGAGAAGCAGGGCTCAGAGGACAGGAGACTCGGGGGAATGCTCTGGGTGTGAGGTTTCCAGCTTTTCTCCCCAGGACCCCTCTCTCCAGCCTCTGGATAACAAAACCTTGGGAAACAGGAAAGTAGATCATTTTTTCCTTTTACAACCTATTTAGTATTGAGGACTTAAAAAAAAAAAAAATAACATTTAATGAATACTGTTAAATTTACAGAAAAGTTGCAAAGATAGGACAGTTCTTATTTCATCAGTTTTTCCTAATGTACATTTTATGTTCCATAATCCAAATTGCCTCACTCAGTTACAGCCAGTTCTCCTCGATGTGCCTCTTGCTGACTGTTTCTCTGACTTTGCTTGTTTTTATAACGTTGACATTGGTGAGGAGTGATATTTTGCAGAGGGGTTGGGTTCACAGTTGGGGTTCTTGGGTCACGTCTGAGATAAGTTTCACCACCCTCCCCCACCCACTGAGTAGGCTCTCTCCGACCAACTCCTTGGTTGGAAAGGAGGGAAAAAAAAAAAAACTGCAAGAACGAACTACAGATCAAGTGGCACACTGAGTAGAGAGGAACTATTTCAGGCACCGCACCCCACAAATGGGAACTGTGGAGAACGGTGAAGAAATCACCACAGAGGTGATCGAGCGGCTCCGGGCGCCATCAGAGGAAGACAAGGATTCCACGGTGACCTACAAATAGCCTAAGGCCAGCCGAGAACCACTGGGAAAAAGCAAAGGTCAGCAAGGACAGGTCTCTCTGCCACCTCATGACCAGAACAAAATCACCAACTAACTGATTCCCTGTTGGAACTAAGTAAATACAGAGGGAGGGAACTGTAAGGGACAGTGCCCAGCAACACAGCATCAACACTCTGGTGGAGTGTTGTCTCCAGTGCTAGTCTCAGTCTGGTGAAGAGTTTCCGACACCCCTGAAGGAGCACTCCAAAGAGATGGAAGCCACCCTTAGGACAACTTGGATCCTTCTCCTTTGGGGACTTGCTGGCGCGGGGTTGCACAGAGAGGAGGGGGCAGATCTTGCTGGCTTTCAGGGCTGCTTCAGAACCCAGGGGTTCTCTGAGCCCCTCTGGCTGCCCCCCCCAACAGTAAATGGACTGAACGGTGAAGAGGAGGAGGAAGAGGAGGACAAGGGTCCCCTGACAAAACTAAGCATCCCGGACGATCTAGACAGCTGCGAGGCCATGGTGAGCTTGGCCCTGGGGCCCCTTCCCTGCCCCACCTTCCCCCTCCCACCAGCACACCCTTCTTCTTGGTTCCCCTCCCTTTGATTAAGCTTTCACCCACCTCTGCTGGGAGCTAGTGGGTAGACACCAACACCATCCTCGAATCTCAGGTGTGCCCACGGAGGCCCTGAGAGGTGTGCCTCCCAACCTCCCGCCGGGCCCACAGGGGCACCCTGCACCTCTGGCCCACAGGTGGCATTTTGTAACTCGGCCTTGGCCAGTGCTGAGGAAGAACAGGTGCGGCTGCACAGGCAGCTAAAGGAGCAAAAGCTGCTCTGCTGGCTCCTGCCTCAGCAGGTAGCCCCATGGGACCAGGAGACTGAGAAGATGGAGGCCCCAGCCCCCGGGGGGAAAGTGTGCCTGGGGAGACCCACCAGGCCCTTCAGGGAGCATGGTGAGAAGAAGAAACTGCAGGTGAGTGTGTGTAAGGCAGGAAGGAATGGCCACAGGGCAGGTTTTCTGATCCAGCAGACCAGGTACAGGAGAAGTGAGTCCTGGAAGCCTCAGTGAATTTTGCAGACTTTATTGGGATTTACCAGATACATGGCAGGTAGGGGTGCTAGGGGGCCAGGAGGCTGACAGGCCTCCCAGCCCGCAGCAAGTCTTCACTCTTTCTGGGCTCTCTGGCGTTCTCTGGTGGTCTCTGCTGCTCTGCTCTCTCGGTTCTGCTTCTGCTTCTCTGCTTCTGCTGGCGTCCCCGTGACGCCACCCTTAGAAGCCCATCTTAGCCCAGGGGAATCCCATCTACCTATGCCCACACCCTACTCCAGGTGCCCGCATCAGGCAGGCATTCGGGACCGCAGGGTTCCATCATCCATCCTATGGGCGGGAGAGCAGAAAAGCCTGATACTTTTACCTTACCCTACAATCCACCCCCTCAGGGTTTTCTGCCAGACAGTCTATACAAGTGATACACATGTTTCTCTTGACGAATAGGAACACTGCAGCCATGGCCCACAAAAGCAAATGAAATATATCACAATGAAATATAACAGAACACAAATAAGTCCAGGCAGGGCATCAACCTAGTGCAAAAGACAATTATTGGCACCAGTAGATGATCCACCACTTCCGCTGCCGAAGGCACTGCTCATGCGAGGGAGGGAACCACTCAGGCATCAGCTGTCACACGCCGGGAGCCATCAGGCCTCCCGGCCCCCTCTGGCTGCAGTCTTGGCCACAAGCCACACACCGCATCCACCCCCAGGATGCACTCACTCTTGGGTTGGCGATTCTGTACTCTTTGGGGGTAATCGCCCATCCCTCAGGGTTTTCTATCTGTGGTCACTCCAACGCTCCAACATGCAGGCCCCTGCACTCAGGCCAACCCACTGCACAAGCACATGGGTCGGGGATCCGTGGATACAAGTCCACATGCGGCCTCTCTTGGGTCCCCTCTTTGGCTGTGGGCTCCACCACAAGCCACGTTCCCTACCCATCCCCCAAAGATGGGCTCCTCAGCTCCTCACCCTCACTCAACTATGAGCAGGGCATCACCCACAGGTGATTTTAAAAGACTCACTGGCCTTTAGCTTACGTAGTGCTTAACAGCCGCTCAGGGCTTCCCGAACTTAGCACCAGCTTTTGCCTTCTCAGTTGGCTTTTCTCCTCTGCTTAGCTGCTGGGCAGTACACCGGCTGCCTTTGGCCACCAAGGCCCACTGACACCCCCAGACTCCCATCTCTGGGGGTGGACAATCCCATCCTTCCTCAGGGTCCCAAAACATATCAAACTTGCCAAGGTCCTCCCCCTTCTGGCGGGATTGTTAGTCCATTAGTCCAAGTTCATCGGCTTTTCCCTTTGTCCACACTGGGGAGCTCTGAGTCGTGGTCCTTTCTCCACCGACGATTCTTGCTGCCTAGGCGGGGATTGTTGGCTGGTCCTCTCGGGCATCTCCTCCTCCAGGCGAGGTCTCATCCCGCAGCTCCCGGACTTTGCCCTTCCCCTGTCCTGCCATGACACGTCCAGCGCTGTCACAGGCAAACACTGTCTGCTGCTCCTCAGTCCCTCCCGGTCTTCAGAGGGCTCCATACCGGTCTGCATGGATCATCTTGCTGACTTACACCAACTGTAAGAGAGGAAGGAATGGACACGGGGCAGGTTTTCTGATCCAGCAGACTGGGTCCAGGAGAAGAGAGTCCTGGAAGCCTCAGTGGCTTTTGTAGGCTTTTATTGGGATTTACTGGATACATGGCAGGTAGGGGTGCTAGGGGGTCAGGAGGCTGGCAGGCCTCCCAGCCCCCAGCAAGTCTTCACTCTTTCTGGGCTCTCTGGCGTTCTCTGGTGGTCTCTGCTGCTCTGCTCTCTCGGTTCTGCTTACTTTTCTCTGCTTTTGCTGTGAATGCCACCCTTAAAAGCCCGGTCTTAGCCCAGGTGAATGCCATCTACATATGCCCACACCCTACTCCAGGTGCCTGCATCAGGCTTGCATTCAGACCACACGGTTCCCTCATCTATCCTAAAGGCGGGAGGGCAGAAAAGCCTGATAGTTTTATCTTTCCCTACAGTGTGGTTTTCCAGAGGGCTGGGCGGGCTGGGTGCTGGGCAAGCCGGCACTGCTGAGCCCCTGAGCCCGCTCTCTGGCCGAGGGCCGATTTACCGAGCTCATGCAGGAGAAAGTGGGCTTACAGGACTGGATGGAGGAGCTGGAGCATCGATGTATCCAGATGTCGGGAGAGACTGACACCATCGGTGAGCAGGGAGGCTTGTGCCCTGCAGCTGGGGTGCTATGCAGAGTCTGGGGAGACCCCAGCAGCTGAGCTGTCTGCGCGCCCTCCCCCTAGGAGAATACATCGCTCTCTACCAGAACCAGAGAGCAGTGATGAGGGAGGAGCACCAAGAGAAGGAGGAGTCCATAAGCCAGCTGGCCCAGGACAAAGAGGAGATGAAGGTAGTCAGAGCTCTGGCTTCATGGTGGTGCGGCTGGGGGCGGGGCGGGCTTCTGAGCATCTCTGCTTCCAGGTGAAGCTGTTAGAGCTGCAAGAGTTGGTTTTGCGGCTGGTGGAGGCACGCAACGAATGGCAGGCAAAGCCCTGAGCACCTGCCCAGAACCCTGCTGCTGAGCCCACTAGCGCATGCCTAGTCCCCAAGAAGCTTGGCACCGCCAACGTCCAAGGTGAGGAAAGCCCCTAACGGGGGGCTGTTCAGGAAGAGCACACTCCGCCAGGCACACAGCATCCTGTCTCTGTCTCTCTGTAGGGTAAAGAAAATATGAGGCTTTTCTGCCCTTCCGCCATCAGGATAGATGATGGATCCTTGTCCTGAATGCATGCCTGATGGCGGGCACCTGGAGTAGGGTGTGGGCCTAGGTAGATGGGATTCAGCTGAGCTAAGACTGTGCTTTTAAGGGCGGTGTCACGGGGACGCCAGCAGCAGCAGTAGAAGCCGAAGCTGAAGCCGGTAGAGAAGCCGAGATCACCAGAGAGCCCAGATAAAGTGAAGATTTGCTGGGGGCCAGCGGCCTGCCAGCCTCCCAGCCCCCCAGCCAGCACCCCTGCCTGCCATATGCCTGGTGAACCCCAATAAAAAACCTGCAAAACCACTGAGGACTCTGACTCCTCCTTTACCCGGTCTGCATGGGATCAGAAAACCTGCGCTGTGCCCTGCTCCTGCCCTTACTCTCTCTAAAGAACCAAGTAAGGTGAGCCTTGTCCACGATGTGCAGCCGACCCAGGGTGAGGCCCAGCTGGGCCTGACTCCGCTCGAGAAAGCCTCTGCGCAACAGGTCGTTCAGCTGCTTCAAGAAATGCAGAACTCCCAGGAAGGCGTCACCATTGGAAACAGCCCATGCCTTCCCTTCTTCTACCAGGCTGACGACAACGAGGTGATGATAATGGTGGTCTAGGCCACCGGCATGGGGCCGGAGGCTCTGCCCCCACCTGGCCCTCACCAACCCATCCCTGTTCCCCAGGCTTTCCCCCCCCCCATCCTTTGGCTCTCCTTCCCAGTCGTCCTTTCATCCCTCGGCTTAAAAAAGGGGTCCAACAACTCCCCTATCTAATAGGGTGAAATAGGTGCAGACCCTAGCCTCTGAGGTTAGGGCTGTGTCTTAATTTAACTCTGGACTAATCATACTTCCAGAGGCAAGGAGCTAGAAATATCCAGCTAGTTATTTAGGGGGCTCCGTTCTACAATATAGGGGCTCCTTGAATGACCAATTGAATCCTGACCAGGCCTTCTTGCAGAGGGCCTAGGTTATATTAGGCAATTTTGGGCCACGTGCCCCCCACCTCACCCCAACCATGTTGAGCGGGTCAGCACTTTGAAAGCCCAGCACGGGGGCTAAGTGCAGACAGAGATACCAGCTGGGGCAGGTGGGCACCAACACCGGTCTAGAGTGTAGCCACAGAGATAGCAGTGGTTTATTTGAGACCACCCAGATCCACAAAGGGGTGGCCTCCCCTGCTCCCTTTTGAAATTTCCCCATGGGCCTTTGCACCCAATTTTGTTTTTTTTGTTTTCTTTGTTTTGTTTTGTTTTTAATTTTTTGTTGGACCCAATAATTGTTTTGATTTTTCTTTATTTTTTTTATTTTTACTTTTTGTTGCACCCAATTATTCTGGAGGTGATCCCTATCTGCAAAGAGGAGGCCTCTCCTACTACCTAGCAAAAGTCCCCATGGGACTGTGTGCCCGATTATTTTGTGGGAACCCACCTGTTAAGGGGGGGCTCTGCTCACTACACATGTCTTGCAGCTTGAGGTTACCCTGTCCCACTCACAAAAGGCCCGCGGGCATGAGGCCACCCCAATCTGCAAAGGGGTGGCCTACTCCTTCCTGCCTCACAAAAGGCCCATGGGCATGAGGCCACCCAATCTGCAGAGGAGTGGCCTCTCCCGTCCCGCCCCTCACAAAAGATCCACAGGCATGAAGCCACCCCAGTGCACAAAGGGGTGGTCTCCCCCTTGCCCCCTCACAAAAGTATGAGGCCACCCCAATCCACAAAGGGGAGAACTCCCCCATCCCCCTCCTCACAAAAGTCCTGCAGGCATGAGGCCACCCCAATCCGCAAAGGGGTGGCCTCCCCCGTCGCTCCTCTCGAATGTCCCACAGGTATGAGGCCACCGCAGTCCACAAGGGGGTGGCCTCTACTTGCTGTCTTTGCAAAAGTCCCGTGGGCCTCTGTGCCTGATTATCTTGGGGCCACCCCGGATTTGCAGAGAGGTGGCCTTCACTACTTCTTTTACAGAAAGTCCCCATAGAGGGGATGCATGGCTTACTGAGGCAATTTGGGGGTACACACTCCCCCAACCCTGTGGAAAACTGGGCTTGACCAGAAGCCGGGCCGGGGTGGCTGGTGGAGGCCAGGCGGAAGGCGCGCGGGCGCCCCGCGGTGTACATACTGTGCTGGGACGTGTGTACATGGGGCTGAGACGGCCCCTGTATCACAGCGGAGGCTGCGGTGGCCCCTGGGAGAGGAGGTTTCTATGAATCAGTTGACATCGAGGAAACTTATTTATAGATCGCCCAGGACAGAGGAAGGAGGCAAGGCCAGGGAGTGGTTCCTGGTGTTTCACTTTTGTTTCTGAATAAACCGAACTCACCACATGGTCGGGCCCTGGGTTCTGGGCTCAGGCGCTGCGCTGGGTGTGGGTCCTGCCAGCAGAGGGCAGGCTTCGGGGTGCAAGGTGCTCATTGGCGCTGCCTGTCAGGGCATCTAATCCCCCTCAGCTCTCTGACCTGTAGGGCCTGTGGGCTGCGTGCCGCCCCGGGAGGGCCAGAGTACTGGCTTCCAGCCTAGGCATTTCTCCTCTCACCCTGTTCTTCTGGGGCTCCCACCCAGGCCCCATGAGTCCTCCAGGCTGGCACTCTACCCCTGGTGGCCACAGCAGGGTTAAGATGAAGACCAGCTAAGTGCAGGTGCTTTCCTGAGCAGCCTGGGAAAAACTGGGGCATCCCAGGCACCCCTGCGCCCCCATGCTTAAACCTTCCCTTCCCCCTGAACGCCACAGAACACAGCCAGCACACAACACGTTGCTCCCCATTGTTCAGAAATGGGTTTCATTCTCAGCCAAGAGACAGCAGGACTGGTCGCGGCCAGAAGCACACAGCTGCCGGGACAGCACCCCCATGCTCGGGGAAGGGGCAGGAAGGTGGCTGGGGGGGCTGACTGTGCACAGGCCGGGAATGGCAGGGAGGCTCGTCGGAGGCGGCACGTGTTGGCGGGGGTGGCTGGGGTGATAGTGTTTGCTTGTTGTTGGGCCACAAGACTCAGAAGGACAGCACAGCCGGCGGTTCCCAGCACCAGAGATGCGCGCTTGCACGTGTGTGTGTGTGCCCGTGTATTTATAGACATGCATAGAGCAGGGCAGGAGCAATACCACCGAGGGGGCACAAGAGTCACCGAGGTCACGCCTGGGGTGTCAGCTCAACACCACAACAGACTAAAGTCACAGATGAAGGGGGAGGCTTGGGGGCCGGGGGCCAAGTCACAGAACAGTCACCCAGGCAGGCCTGGGAAGAGAGGTGTCCCAGGAAGAGGAGGGGTCTGGTTAGAGGCCGAAGGGGGCCCTGGGGCTCTCAGGATGGGATGGACTTGCCTGACCCGATCAGCTGGCAGCTGGAGAGAAGCAGAGAGAAAACAGGGGAGGGAGAGAAGGGGGAGAGCTGGGAAGGCAGGTGCAGCCTGGGCTGCAGCGCTGGGGGGGAGTTGGGGAGGGAAGACGAAGCAGGGGAGGGTGTGGGCAGGGGTTCTGGATGAGAGGAGAGGGGGGACAGGGAAGGGGGATGCAGGAGCAGGAGCTGGAGCCTCTCCCTGCTCACTCGCCGGCCTCACACAACGAGACAGTGCACCCGTGTGCCAGACATGTGATCGGCCCCCTCCGGCTCCCTCCTCTCTGCTCCCCTGTCTTTCAACCCACTGGCCCAGGGTCACCCTTAGTGTCAGGAGTAGGCGGCCTCGGGCCCCACGTGACTCCACCATTTCTGATGGAGAAAGACAGGGGAATACCACTGTTTGCCCCGGGAGGGCAGAGCTGAGAGGATGGCTGGAGGGAGCACCGGGGGCCCCCTGGGGTGGGCAGAAAGCACAGTAGTTCCCCATATGGACCCTGGGGAGGCAGGGAGGGCAGGAGGCCAGATGCCAGTGGCCACAGGCTTGTAAGTCTAAGAGGGGAGCCTCAGCTGGCTGGGGGACCACGGGTCGTGTAGGTGAGGCTGGGCCCTTCCTGGTGTGGAAAAGCAGAAGAGCCAGCATCAGTGTAGGGGTGCGGGGGCAGGCAGGTCTGTGGGGCGAGTTTTACTGACCAGCTTGGGTAGAACTCAGAGAAGCCGACTTGCCCAGGTCAGCCGACACTGAGGTCCCCTGGCTGAAAAAGGAGAGGTGACACTATGGAACAACAGGCCCAGGTCCACGGGCTGCAGGCGGGCTTCGGTGCTTCACCTGGGGCACAGGGACGGCCGTGGCCCTGTGCTGGCGGGAACAGCAACAGCAGGCACGGAGGCAAGGCGCTCTGTGGCCTGCCTGGTTGCAAGGTGGCTGCGGGCCGAGGGTGTGGCTTGGACCCTCAGGCTTTCCAAAGCCATCAGACAACCTGAGCCTTCCTGAAGGGACTCAGTTGCCACAATAAGGAGGAGGGGTCAGACCTCCACTGCCCTGTGGTGGATCCGGTTCCAAAGCTCCCAAGGCGGCTGCCCTGCCCCAGCAGCACGCTCACATAGGGGGATGGGGGCTGCACCCCCAGCATGAATTTCGAAGGCTCCCTGACGGCCTGCTCCCTGACAGCGGCACAAGCGGCCTATCAGCTCAACACCCTGCCTGACCATCTGCACTGCAGGTCCCCGAGCCTAGAGACTTCCACAGCCAGAGAACATCCACCTAGGTGGAAGGCCCGGGTAAGACAAGTCTCAGTGGCTGTCTTCAGTCGGAGGTACTTTGGGAACCTGGGGTTGGCTTGCCTGCATGAACTTAAGTGTGTGTGTGACCAATATAGGAATCAAATTCTCTCTGAGAGCCAACTTCTGACTGAAGCTTATCTATCACCCTCGCGGCAGATGCCTTCTCTCAAACCTCGGTCCCTTGGAGCTTAGGCCAGATATGTGCCCTAAGCGTCTCATCTTTTACTGCAGCGCTGCGTGGCCTCAGTACCAATTGGACAATGGCTCCCATGGGCCGAGCATGGCGCTTTTGACTTCTCGATCCTTACAGACCTAAAGAGTTCTGTCACCGCAATGGAAAATGGTCAGAGATCCCTTAGGGCCAGGCTTGCTTTCTCTTGTGCTCCCGTGCCCCCCTCCAGCCCCTCCCTCCTGAAAACCTGCCACACTCTCCAAGTCTTGAGACTCCTCTCACTCTTCCCCTCTCTGGACCCTCTTCAACGTTTTCTGATCCTCTAAATTCTCAGTCTTCACCTCCTCCAGCTCCCCAATCCGGCCTCCCCTCTTTTTTTCACCTCCTAGCCACCACACACGTTCTGGGTGGTCCTCTTCTGGGTCCCCTCAGGGAAGTGGCGGGGAATGAAGGAGGAATTAGGGTCCATGGTCCTTCCTCTCTGTCTGGTCTCTCCCAGACTGAAAAGCTTCTTGGCTCTTTCACTAACAATCCCACCACCTACACCAAAGAGTTTCCTTGTCTTACCCATGCCTGTGACCTTACTTGTCATGATTACATGTGATCCTCTCTTCCACCCTGACCTCTGACAAAAGGGAGCAGGTTTTTAGGTCTGCCCAAGACCAAGCAGATCAGGTCCCTGTGACTGACACAACCATGGCCCCAGGCTCTGCAGCAGTTCCCAGCCCAGAGCTGGGGTGGGGCTACCAGACTGACACAGGCAGGGCCCCCAGGGCAGGACTCACCAAGACCATTTTATTACCTGTCTCCTAGCTGGTCTCCAAGCAGCTGTGCACAAAAGTGTAAATTTTGCTAAGCTCAGGGAGATCACCCAGTCTGCCTCAGAAAACCCTGCTGCCTTCCTTAGTCGCCTGACGGAGGCGTTCCAGCGCCATACCAGGCTTGACCCTGACTCAAATGGAGGCTCAACAGTTCTGGCTACCCATTTTATATCTCAGTCAGCTCCTGACATTAACAGAAGCTTAAGAAGTTTGAGAGGACTCCCCTGATGGCGCAGATGGCAAAGCGCCGCGCTGTGAGTCTCTCCGAGGCCTCTGCAGTGCGGGTTCCATGCCGGCCGGCCAGCGAGGGTCCCACATGGCAGAGCAGACCTCTCCTGCCGCGCCCGCTACTCCCTTCAGCAGTGTATTTCGTCAGTCTGCCTGATCTGTTCCCCACTCTGTCTCTGGTGAATCCTCTCACCCTCCCACATATCTGGCCTGGACCCCTGTTCTAGTGTAAATGAATAAATAAACCTTTTTTTTTTTTTTTTAAAGAAGGCTGAGGACTGTCCTCAAACCCCTATCCAGGATCTGCTGAATATGGCCTTGACAGTTTTTAAAAACCGGAAGGAACAGGACAGGGCAGAGAGGGAACCCCGTAGTCTCCAGAAGGCTGGGCTTCAAGCTCAGGCCCTGGTAGGGCCTTGAGACCGCCAGGCCATGTTCCTTCAACCACCGCAGTGCCTGCCGCCTGACAGAGGACGACAACGGGCCCCATGGCCCCCAACCGACCACCGCTGGGAGCCTGCTTCAAATGTGGTCGAGAAGGCCACTGGACCAGACAATGCCCCAACACCTGCCAGGACCATGCCCCATCTGCAACGTCGAGGGTCACTGGAAAAGTGACTGTCCCTCCATGCCTGGCTGCGGTGGACCAGTCCTTCCAGCCCCTGCAACTCTTGCCACCGGCGGTCTTCGGTTTGGCAGCTGAGGACTGAAGAGGCCCGGACTCATCGACCCCGATAAACTTCAAGGAGCCCAGGGTAACAGTCAAGGTAGCAGGTAAGTCCAACTCCTTTCTGGGCTCTCCTTTAATATGTTGCTGGCCTCCTTCTCTGCAGACCTTCTCTGCCACAATCTCAACAACTCACTGCACAACTCCTCACCTTCCTGGGCTCAAAAGGATACCGTGTCTCCCCGTCCAAATCCCAACTTTCAGTTCCCACAGCCGTCTATCTGGGTCTTCCACTAACTCCTTCCTCCAAACAGCTGACGGTGGACCACAAACAGGCCATCCGGGACCTTCCCTCCCCTGAATCAGCAGAAAAAATCCTTTCCTTCCTAGGTTTGGTCGGATTCTTCCGTCACTGGATCCCTAATTTTGCTTTCCTAGCCAAGCCACTGTACGACACAGCAAAAGCCTCCCTCGAAGGACATCTCCAATCTCCCGGGGAGGTCTGCAGGGCCTTCCTTTTACTCACACATATCCTCCATAGGGCACCTGTCCTTGGCCTTCCTGACCCAGAAAAGCCTTTCCTCCTGTGCACAGACACACATAGGGGTATGGCGGCAGGTGGCCTTTCCCAGCCTCTGGGCCCAGCCCATGTCCTGTCGCTTATCTCTCCAAGCAGATGGATCCCACCGTCAGGGGCTGGCAACCTTGCCTTAGAGCCCTGGCGGCGGCAGCTCTACTCATCCGGGAACCCCTCAAACTTACTCTGGGAGGACCTGTCCAAGCACATTCCTCGCACTGCCTTCAGGCCCTCCTGTCTTCCCGCCCGCTCTCCACTCTCACTCCTGCCCACTCACAGGACTTCCACGTGCTCTTTATCGAAAACCCTCTGGCGAGTCTCACTCAGTCAACTTCTCTCAACCCAGCCCCTCTTCTGTCTCTGGCCCCTCTTCTGCCGCTCATTCATGCCCTGAAATCCTGGGCGAAATGCAAACCTCCAGACTGGGTTCGGCCGACTCCCCTTTGTCAGATGCCTACTGGGCTCTGTCTGTAGACTGCAGCTCTTGCGAAGGTGCGCGAGGTCAGCGGAGGGCTGCCTAGGCCATGGTTACCCTCGATCAGGTCATCGAGGCAGGAAAGCTGCCCGGGGGAACCACCTCCCGAAAGGCAGAACTCAGAGCACTTACCGGGGCCCTGACCCTCAACAACCATAAGAAAGTCACGATCTATACGGATTCAACATATGCCTTCCTTATGGCTCACAGTCCTGCTGCGATTTGGCAGGAAAGGGGGTTCCTCTCCACCCAGGGGTCCCCCATCATGAACGTTAAACTTGCCCTTAAGCTTCTAGCGGCCTTGCAGCTTCCAACTGAAGTCGCCATGATCCACTGTGAAGGACACCACACGGACAATTCTTACGTGACCACAGGGAATAAGAAGGCTGATGCAGCAACAAGGGCTCCCACCACTCACTCTGCTGCAGATCCTGGTCCTATTCTCTCTCTATCTGTCCCCTCCATCACTCCGACTTAGGAGCCTAATGAACGCCAAATCCTGAGTCTGCTCTTCCACCCCTCCTTGAATGCAAAAGTCTGGCAGCTGTGTTCCCATCGTCAAACCGGTGCTCCTGGATCACCTCAAGGGGGAATTCACCAACCTCCTTCTTCTGCAGCTCACCAGCTGCGTGGACACTTACCCGGACAGGATAGGCAGGTTGATTTTACTCACCTCCCTACTCACAAAAAAGTTAAATATCTGCTCACAACGGTTGATACAATAACAGGTTGGCTCAAGCCCTTCCCCGCAGCTAGAGAAACGGCTCAGGGGGTAACCGAGGCCCTTCTTAACCACATTATCCCATGCTTTGGCCTCCCCACATCTGTCCTATCTGACAATGGTCCAGCTTTTATCTCAAAGATTACTCAGCAGGTCTCCGCAGCTCTGGGTATCACCTGGAAGCTTCACATTCCCCACCACCCGCAATCCTCAGGGGAGGTGGAGCGTGCCAAGGGTCACCTGAGTAAACTCTCCTGAGAGCTCTGCAACTGCTCCAGGAACATGCAGACCGGTACTTACCCAGTCCTGCCCGAATCTCGACCTCCTCAACTGACCTTCCCCACCACTGCATCCAGGAGACAAAGTTCTGCTCAAACCGCTTCAGCCAAAGCCACTGCAGCCTCCATGGACTGGTCCGCACACAGTCATTCTCATCACGCCTATAGCGGTAACACCTCTGGGAGACCCCTCCTGGCACCATCTCTCTCGGGTCAAACGTGCGCCCGAAGACAAACAGTATGTATGTTGTAACCTGGGTCCTACTAGGATGCGCATTTCTTGTCAAAATCTCCCCTAGCTCAGTGTCCTATGTGTGGAAATTCAAAGTTAGGGAGACCTTTGTCTCAGGATCCACGGAGACTACCCACTTAGTGGGTACTGAGGATGCCCACAGGCCGGATGCACAGCACCCATCACTCTCACCCTAACTCTTTCATCAATGAACAACACTATGAACACCATGTTTTCTTTCTTTTACCATCAAACCTTAGATCATTGCAAGAATACCTACAAAGAATATGGGGGGTGCCCTTGCCCATCATGTGCAGTGCACCTTCCAGACAAAGGCCGAATGTTCTCTCCATCTGTCATAATACGGGTTTCAATACGAATCAAGTTAACTATACTATTTCAGGTCCTTGGGACCTACGCTGGGTACAGGGAGTCCAAGCCACAGGGTACACGGGCTGGCATTCCTACACAGTGGCAACATTTTCCCATCTCAAGGGTCTATGTCCCGACACAAAATGCCACAGTCCAAGTCTCCCAGGACATCCTCCATTCAGAGCAAGTCCTACAAAATCAGCTAACATCATCAGAAAAGACTGAGACACCCTCAACCTGGATTCGTAAAATACAAAACGCTATACTATTCCTACATAACTCTTTTGGATCTAATACCTTTCTTGTTTCCTCTGTGCTTCCCTTCAGAGGCCTCTACTGGCGGCAGCTCCAATTCATCTCAATACCACTATGATCAAGATTACAGACGCTGCTTGCCAGACTCCCCAACTCTCAGTCCCCCTATGGGACTCCAATCACAGCTACCCCTGCTATCCAACTGATGCCCTTGTCGGCTTTCTTTCCTGCACTTCTAACATTTCGGTTAAAGGTATCTACCCCTCCTTAGAAAAAAACCTCTGTGTCTTTAGCATCATCACAAAGACAGCTCCCCTCCCTGGCACAGGCCATGCTCCAAAACTGGCGGGCTCTGGACCTGTTGACGGCTAACAAGGGGGGCACCTGCCTGTTCCTCAGGGAAGAATGTTGTTATTGTATCAATGAATCAAAGATTGTAGAACAAAATGTGGAAGCCTTCATGAAACTACGCAAAGACATGGAAAGGGAAATTGGGGGCTCCAATTCCCCGCTGACATGGTTTCAAAATCCTATAGTGTCATGGCTCCTCCCACTCTTGGGGCCACTACTAATGATGACTTTACTTTTTTTTTTCTTTTTGCTCCTTGCCTCCTGAAATTCACACAGGCTCACATTCAGGAAATGTCTCCTACCACCTTTGACCAACTCCTTCTCCACCCACGTTATCGCATCCCTGCAGAAGACCCTCATAACCAGGCCTGAGCCACCCCCTGGCTCTCTGCCAGACCAGAGAGCAGTAATGAGGGAGCAGCACCTAGAGAAGGGGTTCTCATAAATGGGCTGGCCCAGGACAAAGAGGAGCGGCGAATGTGCGTGGCGGGGCAAGGGGTGGAATGTAGTTCCCTCACAATCCCTGGGAACCATCCTTATGTCACATCAAGAGCTGGGTGCTTGATTTGTTGCCCCAGCCCCCAGGACTAACCCCTTTCAGGTTTCTCTTGTGGCTGCAGATTACCAACTTGAAGGGGACCCAAGACCCGACCCTGGGAGAGGGTTCAGGCTCGCTTGCTCTGTACTGTACCCCACCTTTAAACACTGAGCGCCTACAAAGCCTACGCTTCCCTAGTAAACTTGAAACGCGGGCAACTGCTCTGGGAGACACTGGGAAGAATTGTTTAGTTTGGTTTTCTGCGGGGTTTCTACTTCTCCACGGAGACTTTCCAATTTTTGTCTGACTCCTCCATCTCACATTCTAATTCCTTATGACCCTGGGGCCAGAGTGCCCCCCAATCAGTGCTCTTTGGAGTGATCTGTTTACCCTCTGTGGATCAGACCCCAGCAAACTGACCTTCCCAGTTGGGAATCTTCCCCCAGTCGTCTCAACATGGGTTGCTCAGCTCGCCACAGGATAAACAGGCGACTGAAGCATCAATTCTGCTTGAGTCTCCTGAGGAAAAAAAGCCTTCTGTGTTAATGCACGTATGCAGACATATGTGAGATTGTAACAGATTGCTCTGAAATGGGCCTGGCTGTGCCCCTGGCTGTCCCCTCACTGCCTCCTGCCAAGAGCATCCACTGGTGCAGGAGCTTGAGCAGCGCTGCCTGCTGGCAGCTACTGAGTCATGGCATCCCAGAAGTTCGAGTCTGAAGACTGAGTGAAAATTCCTAAACATTTTTTCTTTAAAACAAGTTATCAGTTCATTTCTTCTGTCATTGGGAGGATGGGACGGGGGGACTACTCACAGCACCTGGTGGAGATGTTGGTGGCATGACGTCAGATGGCAAATCTAACTTATAAAGTGGGGTGTGAGTACAGTGGCTTGCCGTTCTCGTGAGCCTCAACTCTCTTTTTCCTCTCCACAGTTGAGAGACTACCAAAGGAAAAACATCTTGGGGTCTCCTGCAAGAGACCACTGGAAGTGGTTGTAAGTCATCTGAAGATGTAAGTCTTGCTCAGCCAGGCTGGGAGAGGGGTGCTCCAGGGGCAGCTCAGTGAGAGGTGAAGAGCATGAAAGAAGTGGGTAAGAACCCTGGGTCTGAGTGCGGCCTCTCCATAGCTCTGCTGGGGATCTGATTTGGGGCAACACTGTTTAAGCTCTTTGCCCACCTGTCAGGGTGCTACAGCTCTACTTAAATCTAGGCAGCATCCGTGAGAGGATTGTGCATTCATCCCTTCGTGTGGGGCCTGGTGCGCAGTGAGCCTTCAGTACAGGGCGTCGCTATGGACTTCTTGCTCTGGCAATTTCCCTCATCCCCAGCCTCAAGGGGAAGCCAGTCAGTGAGGACACCCTCTCCCTTTAGGGCGGCACAGATGAACCCCGGGTGCTTGGGATTAGGTGACCTCTGAGGTGGGAGTCCGTCTTTGCCACCTGCTTGCTGGGTGATCCCAGGGAAAGTCACGTCCCTCCCGGGCCTCAGTTTCCTCACCTGGAAGATGAAATTGTTGGGCCAGATCAGTGTCCTCAAGACTGATTTGGTAGCTTTGATCATCTCTTGGTTCATGTTGCTTTCTGCCTCAGGTGAGGTGGTGAGTGGCCTTTTAGAAAGATGGCGCAGGCCGTGGTATGATCCGTCACCCTTGTCTCTAGCATCCATCGTCCAGAGCTGCTCTCTCTTTCCTTCTATGACCTTCTTGTCTTCTCTAAGCCACTTTTCTCTTCCTCCCCATGCTCTTGTTTTTCTCTTTTCACCTCATGTAGATTCAGGACATTCTGCAGGTGCTGGTGTCCGACCTTAACCGCTCCAATGGGGTAGCGCTCCTCCCATTGGACAGGAGGAAGGTGAGGCTGTGCTGAGACCCCGTCTCTGGCTTGCCCTCTCCCAGCGTGCATGCCCAAGGCTTGTCTGCTTGGAGTACTTGGCCTCTGGCTGATTTAATGTTGCTATCATTAACCCTCGGTGTGTCCACGTCTGCTATTTCACCTGCTTGGTCGATCGTTGTTTTCCTTCCTGCACATCTTTATCATCTTGGAGAAGATACAATACACCGTGAAGGGTGAAAGGTCATTTGGGAAGAGCTTCCAGAGCAGGGGTGTGAGATTTGGGCCTTCCAAGCCTCCAGGGTGAATGCTCAGGGGCCCGTCCTACTGGGAGAGCCTCAATAAACCCCCGCCCCAAACACAGGGCTTGCCATCTGGGCATGTCCTGCAAAGACCAACAGTCCACACTGCAGTTGATTTTTCAAAGTGATGAATTCATTTTAGCTTAGGAGTAGGAAATGCAAGATTAGGAGAAAGGGGGCTTTGGTTACAGGTGCAAGGACTAAGGTGAGTTTTGTAGCAGAACTGCAAGTGCGTGAGGTTCACCAGAGATGAGTGACTGGGACATCCTCCCCCACTGTCTTTTAAAAATCAACTGGACACTTACCCATCTCCCATGGGCCCTTGGCAGCAGACACTTTGTTAGGTGGCAAGGTGGGATGTGGCAACTGAGGGGGCAGTTGGCTCTGAAGGGTCTGGAGGCTGGAAGGGGTGGCCTTTGAGACTGATGTGTAGAGGTGGGCAGTGTTCATTCCCGTGGAGAACGGGTGACCTGGGAGTCCCGGGCAGAGGGTGGGTGCAGGAGATGATCGGACTCGGAGCCCAGAGAGCGCTTGGCAAGAAGGTAAGGAGGCTGGGGTGCCCTGGGCTGGGGGATGACCTCGTCCTGATGTGGGAGGGGACACCGAGCTCTGGGTCTCCAGCTGTATTGGGTGACGTCTCATTGTTACTTCTGTCTGTCCTGGCCCATCAGAGTATGGAGGTGACTGGCTCGCTCCAAACAGAGCAACACACCAAGAGCGAGCTGGCCATGAAACTCGGCCAGGTACGGGAGAAGCTGGCAGAGCTGAAGGAGCTGGTAAGGCCTGCGCTAGCTGGGAAGGGCTCGGAGGCCTCTGGGAGGGAGGTCCTTAGGCCAGGACAGAGGTAGCTCCAACTCAGGGCTGGGGGGCACTGATGACCCTGCAGTCCTGCCAGGTCCGTGACCACCTGTGCCCTAGGCTCTGAAATGGAGCGGTGGGTTCCTCGGGACAGCAGGTCACCTCCCTGCTGAAGGCATGAGCCAGTAGGGGAGAGACGAGGAGACGTGGAGACATCCTGGTTCCAGACTTGGCCGGGGTCGCACTTCACTGAACAGGGCTGAGCCGCAGCATCCTTCACTTCAGAGAGCACTAGAAAGCAGTTCTGCTGCGGTGAGGGAAGGGGTCTGGGCAGGTGGCAATGTCCCACAGTGCCTGCCTCAGGAAGAGGGGCCCACGCCTGTCCCCCGCATCTGTGGGCGCAGATCTGTGAGATAACTTGGCGGCAGGAGCCAGCAGCAGCGGTGGTATCCACTCTGCTGCTCCACCACAAGTCTGTTGTAGCAGTTGCTCCTCAGAACTGCCCTTTTCTGCATGCTTCCTGGGTTATGGGCAGGACCAATGAGGTTCAAGTTCTGAGCTGATTGGTGCTAAGTGGTCCAGTCAGCCAAGGATGAAAATGGTCCAATGCCTCCCTGGTGGCCTAGATGTTAAGTCTCGGCACCATCACCATTACTGCCTCAGTTTGATCCCTGGTCAGGAGCTGACCCACAAGGCACAGCAGACCTCTCCTTCCTTGCCAGCTGCTCCCCTCAGCAGTGTGTTTCAGTCAGTCTGCCTGTTCTGCTCACTCTACAACTTTGGCCAATACCTCAGTTCTTCTGCACAAAAAAGGAAAAATAGTCCAACCAGACTTGATGTTGGGACACCCTGAAGAGTGATATAAGCCAGGGTTAGAGGGAGCTGAGGGGCTCTGTTCCAACCTCTAAAGAAAGAAGGGGAAGACTCTGTTCCTGGCCTCTGAAGAAAGGAGAACCAGAAGCTGAAAGAAGAAAAGCAGCACCCAGGAGCCAACCTCTGCGGGAGGAAGAGAGGATGAAGACCTCTGTCAGAGACTGGGCCTCCAGTCCTCAGTCTGACATCACCGGAAAGGAGCAAAGGCTCCGGGCCTCATGTCTGAAAGAGCTGTTTGTTGTTGGTGTTGTCCAGCAACTCATAAAGAGCTTTTAACACTTGGTGTCTCTGACACCGGCTGGGATCCCAACTGAAATGGGTATTCACGGGGCATGAGGATGGGATGCCAGGATAGGCCGCAGTGGCACCCACCTGCCCGGGCTCTAAGATAAGAGAGCCGCCAAAAAGCCCCAAAGCCAAAACCAAGGGCTGGAGCATTACAGTACCCATACGATAGGGGCCTACAGGCTGGAGCCGATGGAAGGATAGTGCCCAGTAGGGGACTCATCACTGTGGTTCTCAACCATGTGCACAATTGCAAGAGACTTCAGTCTGGGAACAACCACCTTGGGGGCCTCCCCTGGTGGCGCAGCGGTTGAGTGCTGGGCTGTGAAGCTGCTGCCTCTGCTGCCCGCAGCCTCTGCAGCGCTGGTTCCCCGGCTCAATCCCTGGCCGCCGATGAGGGTCCCACATGGCGGGACAGACCTCTCCTGCCACCCACTGCTCCCCTCAGCAATGTACTTGGGTCCTTCTGCCTGTTCTGCTTCCTGCTCTGGCTCTGGTGAATTCTCTCACCTTCCCGCGCTTCTGACTTTACCTAACGCTTATATGAATAAAAAAAAGAAAAAAGTTCTATTTGCAGAACTTCTAACCTCCTGCAACCCTCTGTGCAGAGTAAGCAGGTGCTCTCAGAGACTCCAGCTCCCTTTAGGGTGGCAGGCGCCAGCACACCAGCAGAGGACCTTACACTACTTCAAAGGAAACTGGCACCCTCTGATCACTGCAGCACAATTTACAGTAGCCAAGCTGTGGAAGGGGTTGTACATAGATAATAGAATACGACTCATCAAGAAACAAAAACTCATGCCATCTGGGGCAACATGGACGGAGCTAATGGAAATAAGCCCAAAGGAGAAAGACAAAAACGTCACTTAGATATGGATATAGAGAAATTAAACAAAGGGCTAGATTAAGCTATACCTTGAGTCTCCCAGGTGGTGCCTGACTACTGGCTGGGGCTGCAGACCAGCCTAGACTTCTTGGCCTGGCAGCACTGGATGGTGGACTGACCCTCTCTAGTTTGACATCAAACTTATTTGACGACAAAGCCTGACTCCTGCTGACTGAGTGCCCCATTGTCTTGTTTCACTTACACCACCACTGGGTACCCAGCCTCTGCTATTTACTGGGTCTGAGATGGATCTTGTACTTGATGCTGCATGTAATTTTTTGTTCCCTTGTTTTTAGATTCATTTTTAATTTATTTATGCATACGAGAACTGGGGTACAGGCCAGAGGTGCAGAGGGTGAGAGGATTCACCAGACACAGAGTAGGGAGCAGAATAGGCCAATCCACTGAAATCCACTACTGAGGGGAGTAGTGGGTGAGACAGGAGAGGTCTGCTGCCCCCTGTGGGTTGCTCCCAGGCCAGGAATCAAACTCAGGTCTAAGAAGTGATAGCACTCAGACTTAAACCTTATGCCCCCACAGAGGCCCTGTTTTATTATTATTTTTTACATCTTTTGATATTATTTAAAATAATAGAAGCACTCCTACTGCTCTACTTGCATAATAAACACGCTCCAGCCCTTGGCTCAGGTCAGGTTTACACGTGTCTTTGTCACCTTTACTCAGTGTCCATCTCTCATGACAGTGCAAGCTCCATGTCTCCAGGGTCCTCTCTCTGCTGCCATTGTGTCTGCAGGGGAGGCAGCTTGGGGAGGCAGGAGCCAGCCAGGGAGAGGGATGCTGGGAAGTGAAGAGGAGGCAAAGGCAGAGAACACTAGGGAGATGCTCCCTGGTTCACTGAGAAAAGCATTTCTCAAAGTGTGGTTGTGGAATCCTTGAAGTCACCCAGAGCCTGTCACAGGAGCCACGAGGTCAAAACTATTTTCTAAACGTCACTAAGACATCATTGGCTTTTTCACTATTTCGCCATCTGCTGAGGTAAAACTTACTAAAAATGGAGCTTATATTACTAACTGCAGTTATTCTTCACAACTACTAACCTCAGAAACACAACTCAAAGGCAGTGTCATTTCAAAGTGTCTTGGTTGAAGCATTAAAAATTATCTTCATTATTCTGCCATCCTCAAATCCACATTTTACAGCACCTGATGCGATGACACACAAGTGCACACACAACACTCCTGTTGCGTCCCCAACTACCATGTGCCAAGGAAAATATTTGCATGAGATGAATTAGACAGTTTTTCTTTTTTTGTAGGTAATTCCATCTGCACATGAAGGAATGAATGACAAAATCTGTGGCTATTTGATTCGGTTAATTAGACAGACATTGTCCTGAAAATGAGTGTGTGCTCCTTTGAGAAAATCAACTGACAATTGATAACTGACAGTAACTTCTCCTTGACCAAATATAAGTGCTCAGAAAAAACCAGAATCATGGAAAATTGTGTCCTGTCACTAACTTGACAACTTCCAGTACTACTTTTACTTTTTGGATTTGTGGTGAAAAATAAAATGAATTTTTTAAAATAATTTGATTCCAGTGTAATGAACATTGAAGAGCTTTATAATTTGTGGAACAATATATTACTTTAAAAAAATCACACATTAAAACTAACTGCAGTTAGTTTTATGCAAGAGAGAACTAAGGAAATGTAACAGAATAAGAAATATTTAATGATATTGTTTCAGGTTTCACTTTGCAAATAACCTGGGAGAAAATACCAGCTGTATAGATTTAATTTAGTATCAAAGTGAAATATTCACAATAATGTGAAAACACTACTCCAACATATTTGTGTGAGGCTGTAGACATTTTTTCATAGACTTCAACCAGAACAATAGCTAAATGCAGAAGGAAACTTGAAAATCCTACTGTCTTCTAATGAGACAGACAAGAAAAAACAATGAGACAGACAAGAAAGACAACTGCAAACATAAAACACGTGAAAGATCCACTCTTCCCATTGCCCTGATTAAAAGAAGTTATTTAACAGGCATTGGTTATTGATTATCTATTAACAGACATTGGATTATTACTATAATTCTAAATGAAACAACTACATGATCAAACTCGCTTTATTCCCAGTGTGGTAAGTATGGGGAGCGATACCTCCTAAACAAGATTATGCTTGGCGTCCTCCCTAATTTGTCAGTCTGGACACGGATCCGGAATGGAAAATGACTGAGAATCGCAGACCCAGTGCTGGGGTCACAGACACAGGGTGAGGAAGCTTTGGGTGAGGAGAGGAGGGGCCAGAGCAAAGCCCCAGGGCCCCAGTCTGGTTCTCATAATTCCAGGCCCCAGGGCTGTGTCTAGGGCAGGAAGGTTACTGTTGGGGACACCCCACTGCCCCCTTAGCCTCCCTTCTGTCTCCACCACCTGTGCTGGGCCCTGGACACTTGTGACTCCTCCCCAGTTCTCAGTCCCCAGTGCCTGGAGGTTCCCAGAGAACCAGTCAGCATCACTGCCTGCCCAGGTAAGTCTCCACCCACCAGCCTAGGGTCAGAAGCTCCCCAGACCCCAGCAGTGCTGGTCTTGGGGCCCCCAACCCTCCTCCTGCTGCTTCTCTCCAGGGCTCTGGCCCAGACAGACCCCTGGGCTGGTGAGTGCAGGGTGGAGGGAAAAGGCTTCTGCAGAGGAAGCTGCTGCCTTAGGCCCCTCTGTCACCCCCGTGGCCCCCTCAGTCCTGGTCCCTTTCTGTCCCCCCACCCTGCCTCCTCCTTTTGTCCCCTGAGTCTTGCCCCTTCTGGACCCACTGCCCATGTTCAGTCTCTGGAGCTCCCTCCCTCCTGGACACTTTCTCCCCTGCCCCATCTCCCCAGGACTCAGGACCTGCCCCGGGAGGAGGGTCCGCCCGGCTCTCACCCCTCCCCGCCCCCAGGCTCCCCCTCTCTGAGGGTGTTAGAAATGGTGATGTCCCGCCCGGCCTCGGGGAGCCCCGGTGCATCGCGGGGGCTACGTGGACGACCCGCAGTTCGGGTTCGACAGCGACTCCCCGGGCCAGAGCGCGGAGCCGCGGGCCCCTGGGCGGGCGGGCGGGGCGGGAGGGTCGGGCGAGGAGACGCGGCTCCGCAGACACTCGGCGCGGAGGCTCCAAGCGCTCCTGGAGGCCCCGCGCGGCCGCCGCAGCCAGAGCCGGGCCGGGGAGGGTCACCGCTCCCGCCCCTCCCCCCGCCCCGAGTCTCGGGGCCCCGTGACCCCCGAGGCCGTGGCCCCTGCCAGGCCCCTTGACCAGGGAGGAGCCCGCGGGACTTTCACCCTTTAGGTTTTATTTAAGTTCAGGATTATTCAGGGCGGGAGATCGGGTGCGGGCGGGAGACCACGGGGTGACTGAAGGGCGGGCTCAGGGTCTCCCACGGTCCAGAGGACTCTGGGCTGCGCCGCGGGGCCCGACGGCGCCTCCCCCGCGGGCACGACCAGCTCCCCACGACGGCGCCGGGGACGCGCCCTGGGCGGGGACCTGCGCGCCTGGACCCGGCGGGCCCGCGGCTCAGCTCCCCGGCGCGAGGGGGAGGGGGAAGGTCGGGCAGAGCAGGACGGGAGCAGCCTGGGGGGCGGGTGCGGGGAGGGGCCCCCAGACTCCTGGGGATGGGGAAGGAGGCGCCGCCGCTCTGAGGTGAGAGGGCTGCGGGGCCTTTGATCTCCCTGAGGCGCGCACCCCGCAGGGCAATGGAATCATGGTGAGGAAGCGCCCCCTTCTGGCCAGAGAGGGAGCTGTCGGCCACGTTTTCCAGCTCTGGGATGGAGACTGGCCTGGAGGCTCCTGCTTTTTCTGAAGGACAGTTAAGGAATCCAGTTCCTCCTGAGAAAGAGGGGAGACCACCCCTGAAATCACCCTTCACTGGATCCTTTTGACCGGCGCCATCTTAGGAGCAATGAGTTTCTCTCTCGAGATCTTGTTTTTTGGTCAGAGAGCATTTTTGGAGATCTCCCTCCTGCCTGTCTGTGTCATCACCCTCCACCCAGGTCAGCAACAAAATGCTCAGAGACCTGCATCCCACCCTGGGCTCTCACCTGCTATCCCGGACTCCCAGACCAGGCTGGTTTCTGGGGTTTGTGCCCCTCCCTCCATCTACACTGTTCTCTCCACTGGAGGATGGTCACATGAGGCTGCTTCAGTGTCCATGGAGGAAACAAAAAGCATTAAATTTCCATTTCTTCCTACTCAGGCCCCCCAATCGCCATATGTGACCCATCACCCCATCTCTGAGCATGAGGTCACCCTGAGGTGCTGGGCCTTGGGCTTCTACCCTGATGACCTCACCCTGACCTGGCAGCGAGTTGGGGAGGACCTGACCCAGGACAGAGAGCTGGTGAACACCAGATGGGGGGGCAGTGGGGACTGGAAACTTCCAGAAGTGGGCAGCTGTGGAGGTGCCTTCTGGAGAGGAGCAGAGATACACATGCCATGTGCAGCATGAGGGGTTGATAGCACCCCTAGTCCTGAGATGGGATAAGGAGGGAAATGTGGGCACAGAGGCTGACTCGGGGCCATCAGAAGCCCTTCTGGAGACCTTCAGAGAGTCAGACCGAGGCCTCAGGCTCAGGGTCTGATCTTCCCTTCCCTTCCAGTGCCGCCTCCTCAGTTCTCCATCCTTGCCGTGGTCCTCATTTCCAGCTCGGTTTTCTTTAGAGGTGCTCATTGGACACAAGGTGGCTTCATGTGTGAGGGGGTAGAAGAAGTGCTCAGGTAGGGAAGGGAGTGGGGGATCTTGTCCACTGGGGACTTTCATGTCCCAGGGAGAACTTGCCCTGCCTGGTTAATGGGAAGTACCATCCACACACACGGGTGTTGCCCAGAGGGCATTTGGTCCAGTCCCCCTTCATCTCCTTTCCTCATTTTTCCCAGTCCTGACCTGGGTCTTTAGTCCCAGTTCTGGAAACTTCCCTGTGGTGCAGGATTAGAAGATTCCTTTAGGACTTCTGACCTGACTACTCCCTGGTCTCACCTGATGCTTCTTCCCACAGGAGGACAAGGAGGAAGCTACACTCAGGCTGCAAGTAAGTGTGGTCAAGGCTTGGATCCCTGAGCCCTGGGAATGGTGTAGATGGAGCCCATGAGAGAGTCACTCTCATCAGTTTCTCTTGTGGTCTCATCTCTCACCAAGTTTTGTTGTGTTCTCCCCCAGGCAGCCACAGTCCCTGTGCTCTGAAGTGTATCTCCGCCCCTATAGGTGAGACCCTGGAGAATTGCAGTGGGGGTGGGGATTGAGGCAGAGAGGCTGGGACTATGCAATGGGGATGCTTTCAGGAGGACATCTTGGGAGTGCAGTGGACCATTGATAATGTTAACACTCGGGTAATGAGTGAGCTGTCAGGGGTGAAGATGCCACCACATCCTAGCAGGGGCCAGGACAGGCGGAGGGGTCCCGCCCAGCTCCTTACACCTCAAGCCAACCATAAACCTCCTTCTCTTCTGCAGGTCCAATGCTTTTTCAGTCCCACTCAGAAGCTCCTTCTCCATGGAACTGTATTTATTGGGGTGTTGTTCTGACACTCTTTACACTGTGTGAAATTTGAATTACTTTATTCTGGGGCTTGATGTTAATTGACTTCCCATCATTTTATATTGTGTACCCTGTCATTCTTGTTACACACACACACACGCACACACACACACACACACATGCGCACATTCCCCTCTCCTTGGGAACCAGACCCTCACTCAGCACTGGGGTACTCTGACCCTCTGTCTCTGGTCCCCTCAGAGCCTCCCTCTCTGCAGTGTCTCTACTCAGCAGTGCCTGGGCAGCCCCAGGAGTCCCTGCACCTCCTGCCTCTGCCCTTGTGGGCAACCAGCCCCTCACCCTGCATGGCAGTGAGGAGGCGAAGGCCAAGTCCTGAGGTCAGTGACCAATAGAGGAGACAATTTACCTTTTTCTTTTCTTTTCCCCCTCATTGTATTATTCAGTTGAGGTTAGCATTGGTTTACACACTGCATGTGTTCAGAGGCAAGGGTCACATCTCTTCAGATGTTTGTTACCACATCACACCCACCCTAAGGGCACCCATAGTCTTCACTACATTCCATCGGGCCCTCTTCCTACTTTGTTTCCTACTCTTACCCCCAGCCATAGCTTCAATTCTACAGTCATATATATAGAATATGTTTTGGTTTAGTTTCATCTGTCCCAACTTTGTTTCTTTATATTCCAAATATGAATGAAATCATCTGTATATAACTTTTTCCTTCAAATTTATTTCACTTAGCATAATCCCATCCATATCTATCATGTTGTTGCAAATTCAATATTTCATCTTTTTCACAGCTGAGTAGTATTCCATAGTGTGTATAGCTTGTGTTCTTTATCCCCTCATCTGCCGTTGGGCACTTAGGTTGTCTCCATAGCTTGGTTATGGTAGACAGTGCCGCAGTGACTGTAGGAGGTGCATATTCCTTGGAATTAGTGTTTTAACTTCTTTGGATAAATACCATGGAATGGGATCCTTGACCATATGACAGGTCTATTTTGAGGAACCTTCATTTTTTTTTTTTCCCCATAGGGGCAGGACCAATGTGCTATCCATAGAAAACAGAGGTACCAAGTTACCGCCCCGCCTAAGGAAAGGTGAGGCTGAGCAGGGATGAGAAGCTAAGGAAGAGGAGGAAGACATGGAGCAAGATGGGGAAAGGAGACTGAGGAGGTGCATGGAGCAGAGAGACATGTGAAGAAGAAACCACGCCTTGCTTCTCACTTGGACTTGTGCCATGGAGTTGGGGACATGGAAAGAGACATGTGAAAGAGATTAAAAACATGGGTGAGAAACTCATGGGGAGGCTGACAATGACCGCTGTTATCTTGTCATGGATTTAGATTTTGTTCTTTTCCTTCCAGACTTGCCTGGCCCCTCCTGCCCCTGTCCCATGGGTCTCTACCAGTAGGTGCCTTAGCCTTGTGGCAGGCGTTCGGGCCCCAGTGGGCCTGCTTTGGGCCCAGCCTGTTTGGCTGGGCATTGACCCATGAGGGGACGGGTAACTTTGGGTGCTTCACTTGGGAACTATACTAACTATATTCTTTCTCTTCTTCTCTCTCTATTGCACACTGATTCTCTATTTTATAGTAATTGTATTAAAGTTCTTTTCTATTGAAGGTCTTACACTTTAGTGTATGTTTTGTCTTTATGCAGCTGATGGCAGATCCCATGTAGAGTGTGCAGTTTTGAGGGCCCAGGGAACCCCTCATTCTGCCCACTGACAGGACAAGACATCATTCCCACCCACCATGTGCCAGAGTTCCTTTTTCTCCACACCTTTCAATGGGTCATTCTCACAGATGTGAGGTGGGAACTCACTGTGGTTTTATTTATTTTTTAAAGATTTATTTATTTATTTATACAAGCACTGGGTACAGTAAGAAGCGCAGGAGGGTGAGAGAATTCACCAAAGCAGAGCAGGGAACAGAACAGGCAGGCTGTCGAAGAAATACACTGCTGAGGGGAGCAGCAGGAGGGGCAGGTGAGGTCTGTTGCACCATGTGGGACCCTCGCCTGCGGCCGGGGATCAAACTGGCTTGCAGAGGCTGCTGGCAGCTTCGCAGCCCAGTGCTCACCCGCTGCGCCACCAGGGGAGGCCTTCATTGTGGTTTGAATTGGCATTTTTCTGACAGCACATGATGATAAACTTGTATCCATATATCTATTGGCCACATGTGTATCTTTTTTAGAAAAGTACCTATTTAGCTCCTCTCCTCTGTTTTGAGGTGTTTTCTTGTTTTGGAGTTCTTTGTAGATCTTGGATATTATATCCATGTTGGATTGATGATGTACAAATAGTTTCTCCAATTTGATACTGTCTTTTCATTTTAACGATAGCTTCCTTCACTATGTAGAAGCTTTTTAGTCTGATGTGATTCCACTGGTTTCTTTTTGCTTTTGCTTCCTTGGAGCACAGAAGACACTATGGGCAGTGAAAATACTCTGTATGATATTCTCATGATGGACACAGGACATTACACATGTGTCCAACACCCCAAGAACGGACACAAGGGAAACCATGACTTTGCAACTATGACGAGCAGGTCTATTACTTGTAACCCACATGTCAGTCTGGTCTTAACACCTAGTTTGGTCATGATAAAGGGAAACCATGACTTTGCAACTATGACGAGCAGGTCCATTACTTGTAACCCACGTGTCAGTCTGGTCTTAACACGTGATTTGGTCATGATGTGTGAAGAGTTTTATAAGTTGAGGAATGAAGTGTAATTTACTTTAGAAAGCATATTTCATGCTCATACAAGGACATTTAAATAACACTCAAGGATACGCATAAGTCATTCCCCTTCACCCCCAACACCCCAATCAGCCAGTATCTGCTCAAAACCTAGCAATTTATCTTTTCTCTTCCAAATATATGTATCTCCATGCTCCTGTCTGGGCAATAGTGTTCGTTTTCCCATCAGTAAAGGAGTTCAGGTCACAGAGTTGGGGGGGAAACATTTGCAAATCACGAATCTGACAAAGGACTGTATCTACAAATAATGCCGAAAACTCAATGATCAGAAAGAAATAACCCAATTTTAATAAGGACAAAAATAGTGTAATAAATGAATGGCACCTCATCTGTAAAAATGTACAAAACTTCTATACAAACGGCAACTGTATTCATAGAAAAGTGAAAATATGAACAAATGCTCACTATCACAGTTAAGAACAGTGACACCATCACACCTAGGAGAGACTGAAAATGCAAACTCTGCACAATACCAGGTGCTGTCCAGGGTGTGAACAACAGAAGCCTCATTACATTCATTTTTTAAAATTTTTTTATTTATATAAGAGCTGGGGTACAGGCCCAAGTCGCGGGAGAGTGAAAGGGTTCACCAGAGACCTGATTCACCAGATCTGGTGAATCAGGATTCACCAGAGTGGGGAGCAGAACAGACAGACGGACTGAAAGCACTGCTGAGGGAAGCAGCGGGCGAGAGAGGAGATGTCTGCCCTGCCAAGTGGGAGTCTTCCTGGCTGACCGGGAATCGAACCTGCACTGCGGAGGCTGCGGACAGCTTCACAGCACTACGTTCAACCCACTGTGCCACCGTGGAGGGCCCTCATCACATTCATTTTAAAAGATGCTTTAGGGGCTGAGAGACACATCAGAGCCCTGGGCACTATTGTTGCCTGGTTGAGAACAAAACAGAACCTGGTAAGAGATGACACCACAGGAGGGACAGATGAGGGTGACTCCCCCATGGAGTCCATTTACACTGTCCCCAGGGGCTCAGGGTCAAACCACTGATCTACACTTACCTAGAGCCTGAGTGTAGCTTCCTCCTTGTCTCCCTGTGGGTAGAAAAATCATGTGAGACCAGGGAGCAGTCAGGTCAGAAGCCTAAAGGAATCTTCTAATCCTGCACCACAGGGAAGTTTCCAGAACTGGGACTAAAGACCCAGGTCAGGACTGGGGAAAAAGAAGAAAGGAGGTGAGGGGGGACTGGAGCAAATGCCCTCTGGGCAACACATGTGTGTGGATGGCACTTCCCAATAAACAGGCAGGGCAAGTTCTGCCTGGGACATGGAGGCCCCAGTGGACAAGATCCCTCACTCCTTTCCCTACCTGAGTGCTTCCTCCTCCACATCACAGCTGCAGCCACCGCAGCTCCAGTGAGCACAGCTCCAAGGAGAACCAGGCCAGCAATGATGCCCGCGGTGGGGATGGAGGACTGAGGAGGGGGCACTGGAAGGGAAGGGAAGATCATACCCTGAGCCCCAGACCTTATCCTGACTCTCTGAAGGTCTCCAGAAGGGCTCCTGATGGCCCTGAGAACAGCCTCAGTGCCCACATCCTCCTCCTCACCCCATCTCAGGACTTGGGGCTCCAGCAGTCCCTCATGCTGCACGTGGCACGTGTATCTCTGCTCCTCTCCAGAAGGCACCACCACAGCCGCCCACTTCTGGAAGGTTCCATCTCCCCCAGGCCTGGTCTCCACCAGCTCCATCTCCTGGGTCAGGTCCTCCCCATCTCGCTGCCAGGTCAGGGTGATGTCCACTGGGTAGAAGCCCAGGGCCCAGCACCTCAGGGTGACCTCATCCTCAGAGGTGGGGTGGTGAGTCACATATGTCCTTGGGGGATCTGAGGTGGTAAATCAGAAAAGTCATTTTGTGTTTCCTCCATGGACACTGAAGAATCCTCATGAGAGCATCCTCACAATGGACAAGACAACTGGTGTGGCAGGAAGAAGCATAAACTGTAAAAAACAGGCTAATCTGGGGAATCTGTGCGATTCTCCTATTCCTAAGAAAGTTCTGGAATGAGGAGGAAAGCCCAGGGTAGGATGAAGCAGAGGGAGTGGAACACAGACTTTTTATTCCTGACCTGGGTGGAAGGTGAATGACACAGAAAAGCAGGAATCACATAACTGAAAATGTTCTCAGACCAGAAACAAGACTGAGAGAGAAACTCGTGGTTCTCAAACAGGCCCGTGGTCAAAAGGACCCGGTGACGTGTGATGTCAGGGACTGTCTGTCTTTCTCAGGAGAGACGGGATCCCTTCACTGTCCTTCAGGAGAAGCCCGAGTCTCTGGGAGTCTCTCTCGTGCAGAACATGAACCCCAGGGGAGTCCCCCTCTCGGGACTAGAGAGAGGACTCATTTCCCGCAGTGACTCCAGGCAGGGGGGGACCGGGAGGCCTCCAGGCCCCTCTTACCCGTGCACTGCAGAGTCTCCTTCCCGTGCGCCAGGCATGTGCGCAGCCACCTCAAGCACCTGCCCTCCGCATAGTTCCTGAATTTCTCTGCCTCACCCAGGGCCTCCCACTCGCGCCGGGTGATCTGAGCGGCCGTGTCCGCAGTGGTCCAGGAGCGCAGGTTCTAGTTCAGGGCCAGGTAATCAGCGCTGTCTTAGGCGAACTGATCATACCCGCGGAGGAGGCGCCAGTCGGGCCCCACATCGCAGCCAAACATGTTCTGGAAGGTGTGAGAGCCTGTCCCTGCCCCGTCACCCTGGGATCTCCCCGCCCACGCCCCCTCCCGCCAGGAATAAACTAAACAGAATGAAACGGGGTGACAGTCCCGCGGGCTGTTCCCGGGCAGGTTGCAGAGAAGCCTGGAGGGGGAGACCCTGGGCGACCCCCGTCCGTGGGGATGGGGGTGCTGACCCGGCCCGGCCCCGCGCCAGCTCACCGGTCTCGCTCTGGTTGTAGAGGCCGCGCAGGGCGTCCAGGTGCTCTCAGTACCTCAGTGCGCTGTCCCTTAGGATCCGCGTCCTCCCGTCCCGCTCCTCCTGCTCCTCCTGCCCCACCTGCCCCGCCCAGGGCGCCCGCGGCTCCGCACTCTGGCCCTGGGAGTCGCTGTCGAACCGCCCGAACTGCGTGTCGTCCACGTAGCCCACGGCCATGAAGCGGGGCTCCCCGAGGCCGGGCCGGGTCATCGCGGTGTAGAAAGTCCTCAGGGAGTGGGGGCCTGGGGGCGGGAGGGGAGACCCGGCCTGTTCTTCTCCCCTTCGGGGACTCGAGTCCCAGGGGGCGCCCACGAGACAGAAAGTGGGTGAAAGACGAATGAGAGTGAAAAGCGGCTGCGGGACGAAAATGGCCGGGACTCGGGGGGCCAGAGGAGGCTGGGGTCTCGGGGGACGGAAAGGGGCCAGGACGGGGCGGGGCCGAGGTGGGGGGACAACTAGGGCGGCGGCGAGGTCGCGCCTTTCCCACCCTCGCTCACGCCCGAGCTCCCGCCTCTGGGAGCGCCCTGTCCCCTCCCGACCCGCACTCACCCGCCCGGGTCTCCCTCGGGGCCGCGGCCCCCGCGAGCAGGAGCAGGAGGGCTGCGCCCCCCATCCCCCAGGACGCGCCTCCACCCGGGCTGGGGAGACGGAGTCCCGGCGGGCGGGCGAGGGCTTTGGAACGGGAGCCGCGGGGCTGCTGATTGGCTGCTCTGGAGACCTCCAGGCAATGGGGAGTGAGCCCTGGGGTGAGTCACCAGTATCCAGGAAGTAGGACCCGCCCAGGCTGTGAGCCCAGAAGCGGAACCGAGGGGAGAGGGCGAATCCCAGCAGTCACCTTCCAGCCCTGCACCCCGCGCTGGGGACTGAGACCCAGACAGCCACACCCCGAGACCTGGGACTTTGCCGCCCCCTCCTCTCCTGCTCCGAGACCTTTGCCACACCGTGTCCCTGAGTCCAGGCCCAGGGACTGGGTCCGCAATTCTCAGACATTTTTCTTTCAGAAACTCTGTTCAGTCTCACAAATTATTACGGATCCCATGTATAATTTTGTTAGGTGGGTTACAGCTTTAAATATTTACTTTACTAGAATAAAACCTTTTTAAAAGATGTTATTGCTTCTTTACTTTAGAATATAAATAACCTGGGGCCTCCCTGGTGGCGCAAGGGGTTAAGCATCAGCACTGTGAAGTGACCTGTAGCTTCAGCAGCACAAGTTGGCCAGGGAGCAACTCACATGGCACTGCAGACCTCTCCTGCCTCACCTGCTGCTCCCCTCAGCAGTGGATTTCTGTAGATCTGCCTGTTCTGCTCCCCACTCTCTGTCTTTGGTGAATCCACTCACCTGCCACACCTCTGGCCTGTACTCCAGTTCTTGTGTGCATAAATAAATAAATCTTTTTTAAAAAGAATACTAATAACCTATGATATGCTAATGATGGAGTTTTTGAGTCAGTGGGTTTGGAGTGAGGGATCCTTGGGGTCACTCTGGGAAAGATGTCACCAGGGCTCCCATTTCAGCGGTACGTGGAGAGTTCCCCAGGCAAGTTTCTTCACGAGACAGAGACACTAGTTATATTTAAAGGGAAGGTTTTTTACGGGGAAAAGGATGTCCTAAAGCTAATTCCATACAGGCTTTGTGGACTCCACCCCCACCCCAGGCCAAAGCCAAAGACACTGGGAACTCCAAATCCCATCACCACCCAAGGGAAGGTGGCTGGGACCTGAGGGTGGGGTGAAGCAGCCAGGTTTGGTATAAAACCAGACACGTGGGCTTTGGTGGGGGGCTCTTTTTTTGGCTCTCCGCCAGCTGGCAGCGCTTGGCCAGCTCTGAGAGTGCCTTTGTGTTTCCAGGTTGGCGAATAGGGTAGGACGCATTAAAGACTTTATTTCCCTATTTTCTCCCTGAGTTGTACATTTCCTCATGTCCCTTTCCCTTTTATTAACCTTTTGTGTGTGCCTGTAGTGGAGTACAAATAAGTCCCTTTTATGCGCGCAGGTGAGAACCCACAGCCAGGCAACCCATTTTTGTATCGGGGCTGCTCAGGTTTATTAGGGAAAGGTTTATTAGGGAAAGGGACAGAAGAGTAAAGGATATTTGCATAGACACAGGTGGGCAGGAAGAGCTGCCCAGAAAGGGACAGGTTTGCTGAGAGAGGCCTGCATGGTTGCAAGTGGGCGGCCTTGAGGAGAGCTGCCTCCACTGAGGGAGGTCAATGAAGAGAAGTGCAGGCATGATACAGGTCATGGGCAGGCAGGAGGCTGCTGCCCTGCGGAGGAGAGATTTGGTGAAAAGAGGCACCTGCATAGTCACAGGTGGACAGAGGGAGTGCTACCCCAGCCTGTGCAGAGACCGCACTAATACAGTCTTCTGTTGGGGAGGGGCCACTCCTTGTGAGCCTTTGGGTTAGTTGCTGATTATGGATAACTGTGCAGAATCTGAAAGCGACCAGAGATTCCACCATGGGCTCAATCTCCATATCTTTACCCTTGGGCCTGTGCTCTAGACAGCAGTCTGATACCTGCTTGGATTTTCTGTTTTGTAATCTAGGCTTTGGTGCCTAAGGATCTTGGTTTCTAGATCTGTGTCAGTGGCTGTGTTAATCCCTTCTACCCCCTGCTCCTTGTGTGAGCCAGATTTCTGGTCTTGGGGAACCTCCTTTCCAGTCTGTTCCCCATCATTTACTAACTTGACAACTTCCAATACTATTTTTACTATTGGGATTTGTGGTGCAAAATAAAGTGAAAAAAAATTTTTTAAATAATTTGATTCCAGGGACCTCCCTGGTGGCGCAAGGGGTTAAGACGCAACCTATGAGGTAATCAGAAGCCTCTGCAGCCTCAATCTGCTCTGGATTCCCAGGCCAGCCAGGGAGCAACCCACATGGCATAGCAGACCTCTCCTGACTAGCCCACTGCTACCCTCAGCAGTGTCCTTTGGTCAATCTGCCTGTTCTGTTCCCCACTCTGTGTCTGGTGAATCCTCTCACCCCCCACACCTCTGGTCTGTTCTCCAGCTCTTGTATGCATAAATAAATAAATCTTTTAAAAAAATAAATAATTTGATTCCAGTGTAATGAATACTGAAGAGCTTTATGAAAGGTTTGGCCTGGTAAAGAAAAGGAGAGCCAGGCTAAACTTTCTCAAAGGAAGGGAAAATTTATTGCGCCCCGGGCGGACTTCACGGACCCATGGTGGGGGTCAGTGAAGCCTGGTGGGCTGTTCCCAGGTGGGCTGCCTGGTGGGTTTTTGCATTTGGCCTCCTGCATGGACCTTGACTTTATAACTTAGTGGAACAATATATTACTTTAAAAAAAAAAATCACACATTAGCACAAGACCCAACCAATATGCAAGAGAGTGATGAGAAAATATATTATTGAGCAAATGAATATAAAGATTCCAGCAGAATTTCCAGTCTAGGTGCAATTGTAATAGAGTGGTGCCCAGGAAAATGTTCCCTCGCCCCACCCAAAGGAGGGTGGAGCTAAAGAGAAGAGAAGAACCTGGAGAGGAGACAGAAGAAGAAATGAAGCAGGATGGAGCCAGAAGGAGACATGGAGGAGGCACATGGAACAGAGAGACACGTGAAGAAACTGTGTTTGCCTTTTGGTCCTGAAACAGACGTGGTTGAGAGACCCATGGGGAGGAGAGCAATGTTAGCTTTTATCTTGATTTTGATTTTGCTCTTTTCCCTCCAGACTTGTCTGGTTATTTCTGATCCTTTTCTGTGGGTCCCCACTAAAAGATGCTTTAGATTTGTGGCAGGCTTTTGGGCCTCGCTCTGGGCCAATCCCATTCGGGTGGTCTTTTACCCATGAGGGGACGGGTAACTTTGGGTGCTGGATTTAGAAACTATATTCTTTGTCTTTTCTATATAGTTTACTAATTGTATTCAATTTCCTTTCCATTACAGTCTTAAATGTTTTGTCTTGATATGGCCGATGACAGAACCTATTTAGAGCAGGCAGGTTTGCGGGGCCTGGGGTGCTCCTCTCCCTGCCCTGTAACACAATGAACACGCCCATGCAGGCATAATTAACAAGTTTGCTTACTCACAGCTCTTTCCCTTCTAAGATGCATGGCCAGGGCCTGAGCACTCTTATCTACAACGTTGGGCAGTAAACCAGCTGGCCTGTCTCTTAAAGGGCATCCTCAAATACCTCATCTTGCCCCCTTTGCCTGGCGCCCCTTGTCTGGGGACTTTGCAGCAACTGGTTGTGCCTGCTTGTAGGGTAAAGAAAATATCAAGCTTTTCTGCCCTTCCGCCATCAGGATAGATGATGGATCCTTGTCCTCAATGCATGCCTGATGGCGGGCACCTGGAATAGGGTGTGGGCATAGGTAGATGGGATTCAGCTGAGCTAAGACTGTGCTTTTAAGGGCGGTGTCACGGGGATGCCAGCAGCAGCAGTAGAAGCCGAAGCCGAAACCGAAAGAGAAGCCGAGATCACCAGAGAGCCCAGATAGAGTGAGGATTTGCTAGGGGCTGGGAGGCCTGCCAGCGTCCCGCCCCCCCAACACCTCTGCCTGCCATATGCCTGGTGAACCCCAATAAAAGACCTGCAAAAAACCCACGGAGGACTCTGACTCCTCCTTTACCCGGTCTGCATGGGATCAGAAAACCTGCACTGTATCCAGTCCTGACCCTGCACTGCTGAAAACGATGCTATTGATGGAGGACAGGAATGAAAACAACTGAAGAAAGGAAGCACCACAAGACCAGAAACCTGGCTGTAGGATAAATGGTTTTCAGGCTTTTCTGCCCTTCCACCATCAGGATTGCCTTGCCTGATGGGGCACCTGCAGTTGTTACATTGTTGCAAGCTGTCTGGTTTACTTCTGTGGGCCGTGGGAGGGGTATTGAGATAGGCTCCAGAGAAGCAGAAGCAGGAGAGCAGCAGAAGAGAAAAGGGGAGAAAGTAGCCAGAGAAGCCCAAAGTGAAGACTTGCCAGGGGCTAGGAGGCCTGCAGGCTTTCTGGCCCCCTGGCACCCCTGCCTACCCTGTACCTGTTTGCCACACTACATGTAAAGCTCAATAAAAGCCTAATAAAACCAATGCGGGCTCCAGGACTCTCCTTTACCCCATCTGCCGAATCATAAATAACCTGCTCTGTGGCCATCCTGGTCCTACACTGGCTCTCACAAGGATGGGGGTAGAAGAGATTAGCATAACCATCAACACAGTTGTGGAAACTAGGATCCTTCTGCACAGACTACACAGTTGTGAAAACTAAGATCCTTTGGCGCCAAAGCCTAGATGACAAAGCATAACATCCAAGCAGGTATCCCAGGGTGCATCCAAAGGTAAAGATAGGGAGATTGAGCCCATTGTGGAATTTCAGGTCTTTTTCAGATTCTGCAAAGTTATCCCAAATCAGCCACTAACCCTAAAGCTTACAAGGAGTGGCCCCTCCCAACAGAAAAGGACTATATCAGTGCAGTCTGCACAAGCTTGGGGCAGCTCTCCCTCTGCCCACCTGTGACAGATACCTCTCTCCGCAGGGCAGCAGCCTCCCTGCCTGCCATGACCTGTACCTGCCAAGGCTTCTCCTCACTGACTTCCCTCCGTGGAGCCAGCTCTCCTCAAGGCTGCTCGCCTGCAACCACGCAGGCCTCTCTCAGCAAACCTGTCCCTTTCGGAGCAGCTCTTCCTGCCCACCTGTGTCTATGTAAGTGTCTTACTCTTCTGTCTCTTGCCCTAATAAACCTTCCCTTTAAATATAACTAGTGTCTCTGTCCCGTGGAGAAACTCGCCTGGAGAAATCTCCATGTGTCGCTGAAATAGGAGCTCTGGTGAAACCTTTCCCAGAGTGACCCCAAGGACCCCACATTCTAAACCCACAGACCACAAAAACCACATCACTATCAATGTAAGAGATATGGACACAGTTGTGTATAAAAGGAACCCTTGGTCTTTATTTTTTGTTTTGTTTTGTTTTGTTGATTTTTTTTAAATAAATTTTATTTTTATATTCCCCATACAATTGGAACCCCCTTATTTTGACCCCAATCCCTCCCCTCCCCGCCCCCCAACCCCCATAGAGTGTCTCTGGTTCATAGTTGCTTGTTGATTTTGATTTTCACTTTCTTATAGTTATTCTTTTTCCTGGTCCCTTATTTAAGTTTTCTAGATTCCTGCTATGAGTGAGACCATCCGGTAGTTTTCTTTTTCTTTCTGGCTTATTTCGCTGAGCATGATCCCTTCCAGCGCCATCCATGTTGCTGCAAATTGCATGTGTTTATCTTTTTTGAATGCTGAGTAATATTCCATGGTGTATATGTACCACACCTTCTTGATCTCTGAAGAGTAAATGCAAATGGCCAACAGGCATATGAAAAAATGTTGAACATCACTTGTCATCAGGGAAATGCAAATCAAAACTACCATGAGATACCATCTTACACCAGTGAGAATGGCACATATTAAAAAAACTAGCAACAACAAATGTTGGCGAGGATGTAGAGAAAAAGGAACTCTCCTGCACTGTTGGTGGGAGTGCAAACTGGTCCAACCACTATGGAGAGCTGTGTGGAGATTTCTGGACCTACTAAACATAGAGCTTCCATAGGATCCAGCAATTCCACTCCTAGGTATTTACCCAAAGGACACCGAAACATTAATTCCAAAGAGCACCTGCACCCCTATGTTTATAGCAGCACTGTTTACAATAGCTAAGCTTTGGAAACAAACCAAATGCCCTTTGTCTTTAAACCAGTGCTCAAACCTTATGGGGCTACCCAGGTCTGGGACCTCATACATGAATAATAAAGCTGCTGACCTCACCATTCCTGAAGTACCGATTGTTCTTCCTCTGCCTGGATAAAAGGCCAGAATTTATTTCTACAAGAACACTATGGAAATGTAACAGAATAAGAAATATTCAATGATACTGTTTCAGGTTTCACTTTGCAATTAACCTTGGAGAAAATACCAAAACACCACCTGTATAGTTTTAATGTAGTATCAAAGTGGAATATTTCAAATTGTCTGAAAACACTACTTCAACATATTTGTGTAAGGCAGTGTCTGCATAGTTATAGTAAGGCAGTGTGTATTTTTTCATAGACTTCAACCAGAACAACAGACCAAATGGAGAAGAAAATATGAAAATGCAAAGGTCTTCTAATGAGACAGACAAGAAAGACAATTGCAAAAATATAAAATGCAAAAGATCCACTCTTCTCATTGCCCCGATTATTTTCAGAAATATTATTTCTGTTAAGAACACTTTCTGTTAACATGCATTGGGTTATACATATTATTCTAAATGAAATAGTTACATGATTAAACACAGCTTTATTCCTAGGGTGGTAAATAGGGGTAGTAATACCTCATAAACAAAAGTATACTTGGCGTCCTCACTTATCTGTAAGACTTTATGCAGATTCTGAAAGGAAAATGACTGAGAAGCGCTGACCCAGTCCTTGGGCCTGGAATCGGGGAGACAGTGTGACAAAGCTCTGGGTGAGGAGAGGAGGGGCAGAGCAAAGCCCCAGGGCCCTTGTCTGGTTCTCATAGTTCCAGGCCCCAGGGCTGTGTCCAGGGCAGGAAGGTTACTGTTGGGGATACCCCACTGCCCCCTTAGCCTCCCTTCTGTCTCCACCACCTGTGCTGGACCCTGGACACTTGTGACTCCCCCCCAGTTCTCAGTCCCCAGTGCCTGGAGGTTCCCAGAGAAGCCAATCAGCATGGCCCCCAGTTAAATCTCTGTCCACCAGCCTAGAGTCAGAAGCTCCCCAGACCCCAGCAGTGCTGGTCATGGGGCCCCCAACCTCCTCCTGCTGCTTCTCTCCAGGGCTGTGTCCCAGGCCCAGGCTGGTGAGTGCAGGATGGGGAGAGAAAAGGCTTCTCTGGTGGAGGCTGTTGCCTTAGGCCCCTCTGTCCCCCCACGGTTCCTCTCAGTCCTAGTGCCTTTCTGTCCCTCCCACACTAGCTCCCTCTTCTGTCTCCCTGAGACCCACTCCTTCTCCACCTGATGCCCCTTTTCAAGCTCTGGAGGCTCCTCCTTCCCTGAACACTTTCTCCCCTCATGCCCCATCTTCCTGGGACTCAGGACCCAGGGAGATGGGTCAGCCTGGCTTTCAACCCTTCCTGCCTCCAGGCTCCCACTATCTAAGGCTTTTCGAAACCAAGATCTCCCAGGGCCTCCGGTGGCACAGTGGTTGAGTGTCGCACTGCAAAGCTGTCTGCAGGCTCTGCAGCACTGGCTCAATTCTACGCTGGCCAGGGAGAAGCCCACATGGCACAGCAGACCTCTCCTGTCTCGCCCACTGCTCCCCTCAGTAGTGTCTTCGGTCCGTCTGCCTGTTCTGCTCCCTACTCTGTCCCTGGTGAATCCTCTCACCCTCCCACGCTTCTGACCTGTACCACCAAGACCTCCCAGCTCAGCCTCAAGGAGCCCCAGTACATCGCCGTGGGCTACATGGACGACACACACAGTTCAGGCGGTTTGACAGCGACTCTCCAGGTCACAGTGTGGAGGTGCTGGAGCCCAGGGTAGAGCAGATGGGACAGGAGCATCTGGACAATGATACAGAACCAAATACAATAGGCACAGAGGTTCAAAGCTCCCCTACATGGCTCCTGGAGGACCTGCGCATATACTACAATCAGAGCTAGGATGGTGAACAATATTTGCCCAGGGAAGGTCACAGATCCCATTCCACAGTGATTTCGAGAGGCTACGGCACCTGCCATAGTGGAGGAGGAAGTTTGGGCAAAGGACAAAATGAACAACCTGGAGGGCAGGTGCGTGGAGTGACTCCCAAGACTCCTGCAGATGGGGAAGGAGGTGCTGCAGCTCAGAAGTAAGAGGTGCTGAGGAGTCTTTCATCTCCCTGAGGCTTACACCCCTCAGGGAAAACGGAATCATGGTCAGAAAAGCGCCCCCTTCTGGTCAGAGAAGGAGCTGTCTGTCACATTTCAAAACTGTAGTAGAGACTGGTCCAGCGGCTCCTATTTTTTCTGAGGGACAGTTAAGGAATCCAGTTTCTCCTGAGAAAGAGGGGAGACCACCCCCTGAAATCACCCTGCATAGGATCCTTTTCACTGGCAGTCTTCTTAGGAACAATGAGTTTCTCCCTCAAGATCTTGATTTTTAGTCAGAGAGCATTTTTGGAGATCTCACTCCTGCCTGTCTGTGTCATTACCCTCCACCCAAGTCAGCAACAAAATGCTTAGAGACCTGCATCCTGCCCCAGGCTCTCACCTACTCTCCAGGACTCCCAGACCAGGCTGGTTTCTGGGGTTTGTGCTTCCTTCTTCCAAGCATATTGTCCTGTCCATTCTGAGGATCGTCATGAAGCTGCTTCAGTGTCCATGGAGAAAATATAAACCATAAAATTTCCGATTCTTCCCACTCAGACCCCCAAAGGGCACATGTGGCCCACAACCCCATCTCTGAGCATGAGGTCACCCCGAGGTGCTGGGCCCTGGGCTTTTACCCTGTGGACATCAGCCTGAACTGGCAGAGAAATGGGGAAGAGCTGATGCAGGACATGGATTGGGTGGACGCCAGGCCTGCAGGTGATGGAAGCTTCCAGAAGTGGTTGGCTGTGGTGGTGCCTTCTAGAGAGGAGCAGAGAGACACATACTATGTGCAGCATGAGGGGCTGCTGGAGCCCCTTATCTTGAGATGGGGTAAGGAGGGGGACTTGGGCACAGGGCCTCTTCTCAAGGGAATCAGGAGCCCTTCTGAGAACTTCAAAAGCATCATTGCTGACCTGGTTCTCCTTGGAGCTGTGCTCACTGGAGCTGCAGTGGCTGCAGCTATGATCTGGAGGAAGAAGCACTCAGGTAGGGAAGGGACTGGGGGGATCTTGTCCACTGAGGGCTTTCAAGTCCGAGGGAGAACTTGCCCTGCCTGGTTAATGGGAAGTACCATCCACACATGTGTGTTGCCCAGAAGGCATTTGGTCCAGTCCCTGCACTTCCTTTTTTCATTTTTCCCAGTCCTAACCTGGGTCTTTAGTCACAGTATTCCAGGATTAGAAGATTCCTTTAGGACTGCACGGGCTGACTCCTCCCTTGTCTCACATGATGATTCATCCCACAGGAGGACAAAGAGGAAGCTACACTCAGGTTGCAGGTAAGTGTGGGTCAGGGATTTGATCCCAGAGGCCCTGGGGATAGTGCTGATGAAGCCATTCAGTTTCCATTCATGATGGTGATTTTCATGTCTTCAGATCTTAAGGCCACTTATTAGTGGCTCAGCTCACCATACAGACATTCACCTCTTCTTTTGACTTCAGCTGTGAACAATAATTTACATTGTGGGGTAGAATTGGAGGCTCATTCCTCCTTTGAAGGAAAGAGACCACAGTTATGGAAGAAGGTGACAGAAGAAAAGCACAGCAGCAAGCAGGAAATGGTTGTGAAAAATGAGAAATTAGGGCCTCCCTGATGGTGCAGAAGGTTGAGCGCAGCACTGTGTAGCTGTCTGCAGCCTCTGCAGTGCCGGTTCGATCCTCGCCAGCCACAGAGCAACCCACATGGCATGGCAGACTTCTCCTGTCTCGCCCGCTGTGCCCCTCAGCAGTGTATTTCGTCAGTCTGCCTGTTCTGTTCCCTGCTCTGGCTCTGGTGAATCTTCTCACCTCCCATGCATCTGGCCTGTGCCCCGGTTCTTCTGTGCATGAATAAATCTTTCAAAAAAAGAGAGAGAGAAATTATTCAATGCTGACTTTACAAAGACTGAGCACATTATTTTTTCTTTAAATATTTATTTATTTATACAAGAAATAGGGTATAGGCCAGAGGTGCGGGAAGGTGAGAGAATTCACCAGAGACAGAGTGGGGAGCCGAACAAACAGATGGACTGAAAGCACTGCTGAGGGGAGCAGCAGGTGAGACAGGAGAGGTCTGCCATGCCATGTCAATAACTCTCTGGTGGGCCAGGAATTGAACCTGCGCTGCATAGGCTGTGGACAGCTTCGTAGCACTGTGCACAACCCGCTGCACCACCGGGGACACCCTGAGCACGTTATTGCTCCATTATTAAATATTTTTAATGAGGGGAAATAATCTATATCCAGCCAGGAGACATAGCAATGACAGCATTTGAAACTCCACATTGAGGGCACTGCTGACAGATAGATGATGGTCATGGTGAGAGACCAAGAGAAACCAACCTCATGGGTAAACACCAGGGTTTGACCTAAGAGGTCACTGTGTCTTCCTAGCCAGTGAATCTATAACTTATATAGTCTCATCAATAATTTTTAAAAAGTTGGAGAGATAGTAAATTATTGAGGGAGCCAGGTAATATACCTTTGCTTTAACTCCCAAAATTCATTAAGGAAAACTCATTGTGCTTAATAGCACCAAGGCTCAGCACCATGACAAGGGAACATAAGTACAGGATTCAGGTGGTGTCTGGTGTCAGGAGTGAGCTCCGTCTTCCTGCTGGTCTGGCAATGACCACTTGTAGTACTTTGTTCACGGGAAGCCTCAGTATGACAGCAGGTCTGATGGAATCTAGTAGTGACTGTGCAAGTGACCCACTTCCTAGCAGGTGTGATGACACTGTCAACTCCTGACACACAGGAAGCTTCTTCTTTGGGGACATTGTGAAATGCATTTTACTGATGAATAGATAAACTGGAATTTCTTTATTTTTTAAGATTTATTTATTTATGTATACAAGAACTGGGGTACAGGCCAGAAGCGGGGGAGTGAGAGGATTCACCAGAAACAGAGTGGGGAACAGAACAGGCAGATTGACTGAAGTACACTGCTGAGGGGAGCAGCAGGCAAGTCAGGAGAGGTCCGCTGCACCATGTGGGAAGCTCCCTGGCTGGCCGGGGATCGAAGTCTTGCTGCAGTGGCTGAGGATAGCATCATAGGTTGTGTCTTAACCCCTTGCACCACCTGGGAGGCCCTACACTGGAATTTCTAAAAAATATCTATACTACCATGATTCAGTCCAGATGTGGGGTTATTTAACTAAAGATTTTATGGTTTTTATTTCAAACCATCATGAAATAATTGTAAAATATTGTGAAATAATTGTAAAATATTGTGCATCTAAATGTATTTTCCTAAAAAGAAATAACTGCCAAATATTTATTCTTGTCACTGAAGACTGGTTTTTCTCTGAGTAAGATGTGGGATTACCGGACCTTTCTGGGCAGAGATTGACATGGTGCAACCTCTTTTTGGAAGCCTCAGTCTGGCTGCTGTGCAGAATCAAGAGGTGAAGGTGATAGGTGGGAAGATAGATGTGGGAAACTAGCACAGGTTCTAAGATGGAAAATTTGGTAGCTTTATGGGGTATGATGAGGAAAGTAACATAAAGTGTTTGCATCTGGATATATTTAGAGGTGGACTTTACAGCATTTCCTAATGTAACATCTGGGTTGTGAGAAAGATGGGTCAGGATGCCACCCAACATCTCAGACTGTGAAGTAGAGATGTGGAGCCCTCGGTGACACGAGCAGGCTTCAGAAGTAGCACATTTGTGGAAATGGCATCCGAGGTGTTCATTAGGAGAGTTGAAGCTGAGGGTTACTGAAAATACAGTGACAGTGGCAAAGGTCAGACAAGCCTGGAGCACAGGTGAAATATGTAAACTGAGAAATAGATCTGGGAGGTGATATGATGTAATGATATTTGTTGGGTGACCTGATCAGACCAAAGCCCCACTCACTGCACAGTCTGACCCCACGTGGAGAAGACACAAAGATCAAAGAGCCCCACTTCAGTGAGCCCAGGAGTCACTGGGATGCTTATGAAGACTGAGAAGGTCTAGAACAGAGCCCGAGAGTCTGTGTTTATAACAGCGCTGGTGCTGATGTGCTGGTTTCAGATCACACTTTTAGCAGCAGGTCAAAACCATGACTCCCACCTGGCTGTGCATCAGCCTCACACGCAGGGCATGTTGAAGAAGAGATTCCCAGGCTCCCTGTTCATCACTCTGAGCTGCTGGATCTGGGCGAGACCTGAGCGTTTGTAACATGCCCACATACATCCTGGGGCTCAACCATGTGGGTCTGCCAGACTTCAGTGGCCCGTTCAGCCACCATTACGGTTACCTGCAGTTCTGCATTCCTATACCAAGGTCAGAACGGTCCAGTCACAGTCATATGAGCCAAACCTTACAAGGTGACTTTCATACCAATCAAGAGCAGAAAGCTGGATCACTCTGGAAAGGGTGTGCATCAAGAGGTAGGACCGGGAACACCCTGGGCGCTGAGGACTGATGTATGACAAGGGACCCCAAAGGCTGATCAGTGGAATGCCTTCTTTTTTTTTTTTTTTTTTTAAAAGATTTGTTCATTTATTTGTTTGTTTGTTTTGTTTATACATACAAGCACTGGGTACAGTCAGAAGCACAGGAGGGTGAGAGAACTCACCAGAGACAGAGTGGGGAGCAGAGCAGGCAGAAGGACCGAAGCACACTGCTGAGGGGAGCAGCGGGTGGCAGGAGAGGTCTGCGCACCATGTGGGACCCTCCTCCAGTGGCCGGGGAGCAGCCGGGGATCGAACCGGCGCCTCAGAGGCTGCGGGCAGCTTCGCAACCCAGCACCCAACCACTGCGCCACCAGGGAGGCCCTGGAATGCCTTCTTAATAAGATTAGAAACATGGCCGGGGGTTTGGGGTCCAGTTTTCGATTACAACACTTGGTCATCAAGCTGATAACATAGTCAGCAGACTCATGTCCCCCCAAGCCCTTGATGACATTCCCAAGTTTCACCCATCCTTTCTCCTTGTCCTCCTAATGCACGTAGCTGATGCTCTATGATTATTCCACCAATAAAAACGGTCAGGATCTTGCTCGCAGCGGCAGTCTGCATTATGCAGCCTGCTCCACGGCTCCCGCGTCTTTGTCAGTGTGGGGTTGCCCGATGCAACACAGCCAAATTGGGATTCCCCCTGATGTCGGTGATCAGGGAGCTGTGAGGACCTGGGAGGAAAAAGACAAGACATGTGCTGGGGGGTCTGTTTTGCTTTCTCTCCCAGAAGGCATATCCAGGTGGGCATGAGGAAGTGGTTCAGCATAAGGAAAATCTGTCACTATTCCTGGATGGATTTCTTACTCGTTTCATACAAATTTACAACATAGATTTTTCAAGTAAAATTTACTAAAGGCATTAATAGATACATGTGAATGTGTATATGTCTGTATATAATAGTGTAGTGTGTAACACTGACTCCAGATCCCTGTGGCTTACCCAGCTCTGTCCTGCCCCCTGAGTGGTGGGACATGTGGGCTTTATTGGTGCAGCTGCCCCAGTGGGCACAGCCAGAGGCCAGTGGGAGCAGGAGTCTGAAAGGGCTGGCAGATGCAGTGGGGCTTTCCTACCCTGGCACCCTGTGTGTGCAGGTGGGAGCTGGTGGGCGCAGCTCTAGAGGTGGTGGCAGAGGGGGAGTTTCCTGACAGGGGGCAGACAGACTTCAGAGGGCCCCTCCCCCAGAGCAAGCCAGGGTTAAGCACAGGAGCCCCTAGGGCTTGGCTCCTCCACCCCTGGCCCCTCAGAGGAGCTGCTTCTGGGCAGCACCAAGGCCGCCCTGCAGTGGGTGCCACAGGACAGCTTCGCTAAGGACCTCCTCACTGAGCTAGGGATGATAGCTGGGGGGCATCAGCTGGGTATGAATGGACCCCACCAGCTCTGGCAGGCTCCAGAAGGCCGCTGCTTGAGGACAGGGCTGAGGCCACCCTGACAGCTGTGGCCACTGCACTCAGCAGCGGGAGTGGCAGTGGGTGACAGTAGGTGGGCACTTTACCAGCAGCCACCGTCAGTGTCATGGAAATGGCGGCAACCAATCTGGCAGCAGAGGCTCTCTGTCCCCACACACCACCCCAGGGCATGCAGCCCACTGGGGCTACAGCAGCAAGGTCAGCTTTGAGACCTGTCATTGCTGCTGACTGTCCGGCACCACCTCCCGGTGCTGTTGCCTCCTTCCCTTCAGGCCCAGCATTCAGACTGTGGCTGTGCCTGCTGGGGTGATGCTCAGAGGGGAGCACCCCCTGGGAACACCTCCTGCTGCCACTATGGGTTGGGTCCTGGCCCAGTGCTTCCGGCTGTTCCACCAGCTCCAGGCCCTCCCTGATGGGACTGTACCACCTTACACAGGCAGCCTTAATTTGGGACTATTGGACACAGCGGACACTATCTTGGGTGACACAGCCGGCCACTGAGGCCTTAGAAACTCTTTATTTCCCTGCTCTCCTGTTTGTTAGAGAAACGTCATTGCTGTTCCCTGAGCCTGAGTGGTTGCAATTGAGCACAGGGGTGAGAACCACAGTGTCCTCTCCCCTACCTTAGCTCTGTCTTTCTGAGAGGGGGCCAGGGAGGAAGGGCCCATACCTAGTAGAGGAATCTGCACACATGCAGGCTGCACATACATGCTACATGACTCATGATCTGTTTTCTTTGAACTAAAGCTCTTGTTTAAACTGAGATCCTGCCCTGCTGATGCCCCAAAGAGTGCCGGACACTGATGCCTTCTGATGTACCAGGGGCAGGATACCCAGGAGGTTGATGGCAAGTTCTGGGGCTGCTCATGACAGACACCAAGAGTGTCAGCTGTGACAGGCTGTTCTGATGGATGATTTGCTCAGAACATAAAGGTTTGTCAGCGCAGAGAGCCCCGGGAGACACACAGGAGAGAGGCGTGTGGAGAAGCCGCCTTGCTTCTTGGCTTTGGACTTGAACCAGGAACTTAGAGACGTGGAAGGAGACTCCTGGAAGAGACCCAGGGGGGAGACAGACCTTTCCCTTGTACTTTAATTTTGCTCCTTTTGGCCCAGACTTACTGGCTCCTTTCATCCACTTCCCAGGTCCCCACCTGAAGGTGCCTTAGCATTGGGGGACCTTTCAGGCCACAGTGGCCTGCTTTGGGCCAAGGCTGTGTGTTTGGGTCTTTACCCACGAGGGGCTGGGGAACTTTGGGTGTTTTATTCCTAATGTTATTTCTTCCTTTCTCTCTATGAACATTAATTCTTTTAAACTTCTTTCACACTAAGAAATAAAACTACAGTTTTGTCATGAAACTAAAGAAAACTACAAAACTTATGCAAAGCTGGGCCCATAAATATATCTTTTGATATATATCTTTTTTTAAAAGATTTATCTATTCATTTACACAAGAACCAGGGTACAGGCTAGATGCGCAGGAGGGTGAGAGGATTCACCAGAGACAGAGCGGGGAACAGAACAGGCAGACTGACAAAATACACTGCTGAAGAGAGCAGCGGGCATGACAAGAGAGTTCTGCTGCACCATTTGGGACCATCGCCAGCCGGCCGGGATAGAACCGGCGCTGCAGAGGCTGCAGACAGCTTCACAGCACAGGGCTCAACCACCTGCGCCACCAGGGGAGGCCCGATATATCTTTTTTTAAAAAGATTTATGTATTTATCCATATAAGAACTGGGGTACAGGCCAGAGATAGGAGGGCGAGAGAATTCACCAGAGAAAAGTGGGGAACAGAAAAGGCAGATTGACGAAGTACACTGCTGAGGGGAGCAGCAGGCAAGTCAGGAGAGGTCTGCTGCACCATGTGGGTAGCTCTCTAGCTGGGGATCAAACTAGTGCTGCAGTGGCTGCAGATAGCTTCATTGATTGTATCTTAACCCCTGCACCACCAGGGAGGCCCTGATATATCTTTCAATAAAAATATATATATATATATATAAAAGCTAACTGAAATATTTCCTTTCTTTCTCTCTCCCGAGGATGTAAAATGCTGGAAGCCATGCTACTCATGTTGTCTGACAAGGGTCCGGGTCGCACCCTGATTAAGTGTTTGCATCTCATCCTCACTCATTTTCTACAATTGCGCCGGCGCTGTCCCATATTTCAGGAACCCCTGACACCCAGACTGTTGCGGCTGGTTTGCAGCAGTAAAACTTTTACTAAGTATTCTATTTTCTCATGTCAAAATGTTAGTTTGCATATATCCAATAAGGTTCTTTTTTCCCTTCTAGTTGACTGGCTATTGGAAATATGGGTGTTTTACCAAGTGTTGCATCTGGCAACACCACACTGATAAAGAAATGGGAGTCATGGAGCAGGCTACATAATGCAGCATGCTGCTGAAGAGCAAGATCCTGGCCTTTTTATTAATAGAATAATCATACAGTAGCAGTTGTAAGGGGAAGGAAAAAAGAAAAAGGGGAAGAAGGTGACTAGAAAATGTGCTCCACATCTATATTTTCAGGGGTTGTGAGTCTGCTCTCCAGGCACTTCTCATCTGCTGGTTGACTGGGTATTGTAATTGAGATCAGCCCACACAGACCTTCCCCCCACAGTGTCCCCGATGCTGCCCCGTCCCTGCCCGGTCCTCTCTGGCTCCCCACTGTACCCCTTTCCACCTCTGTCCCCTAAAGTCCCCATTTCCATCTTCTCTCTCTTTTCCAGGAGTCTCCCCATCTTCCTAGTCAGTGCCCTGGGGGCTCTCCTAGGCCCTCCCCTCCTCCAAGGATGGAGAATGTCAGGTGATTCCCAGGAGGAAGGCCTTTTGTCCTTGGAAGCAGAAGCAGAAACAAATTACAGGGACCCTGGGATCTAAGTTTCCATCCCAAGAGACTGAGGCAACCTTTATATTTGGGGATTTTCTCAGAATCTAGGAACCAGTTGTCATGTCCACTGGAGACTAAAAATGAGGACACTAAAACTGACACAGACTTGGGCGCCCCCTTGTGGCAGATCCCTGTCCTGCCGCTGGGAGCCCAGGGAGCCTGGGGAGGGCCTGGCTGAGCAGGAGAAAGGGCGGCTCTGGGCTCCTGTGCTCAGCCCTGTGGCCACACGGGGGCGCTGCCGCGCTGCTCCGGATTCTGGTGGAGCCGCCAGGATGGGGCGGGGTGTGAATTGGGCAGAGTTGGGGGCTCTGGGGTCCGGTGTCCTGGGGTTAGATACTCTGTGAGGAGTCAGAGAAGCAGGACTCAGAGGAGAGAAGACTCTGGAGCCTGCCCTGTGTGTGAGGTTTCCAGCTTTTCTCCCCAGGACCCCTCCAGTCCCTGGATAACAAAACAAGTCCCTGGATTCCAGTCTCTGGAAAACAGGAAAGTGGATCATTTTTTCCTTCTACAATCTATTTAGTATTGAGGACATTAAAAAAAAATAACATTTAAAGAATACTGTTAAATTTACAGAAAAGTTGCAAAGGTAGTACAGTTCTTGTTTACCCCACACCATTTCCACTTTGTTAACATCTTGCATGACTAAAGTTGTTATTTATTTTATAGCTAATAAAGCAATGGTGACACAATTACCAAACTCCATGCTTAATTTCCTTGAATAGTGTCTCAGTGCCTTGGTCTCTCTCCTCACCTTCTGGGATACCTATAACTCTTTTTTTTTTTTTTTAAGATTTATTTATACATATAAGAACTGGCGTATGGGCCAGAGGCGTGGAGGGTGAGAGAATTCACTGGAGACAGAGTGGGGAGTAGAACAGGCAGACTGACTGAAATACACTGCTGAGGGGAGTAGCTGGCAAGTCAGGAGAGGTCTGCTGTGCCATGTGGGTAGCTCCCTGGCTAGGGCTAGAACTCCTGCTTCAGTGGCTGCTGATAGCTTCATAGGTTGCGTCTTAACTCCTTGCACCACCAGGGAGGTCCTGTGGAAGCACAGGCCGGCAATACCGGAGGGTGCTCTTGGACTTAGGGTCTTGCCATTCAAAGGCAAAAAGCAGTTGATCCTGGGCCTCCCTGGTGGTGCAGCAGTTGAGCGCTGGGTTGCGAAGCTGCCCGCGGCCTCTGCAGCACCGGTTCGATTCCCGGCTGCTCCCCGGACACCGGAGGAGGGTCCCACATGGTGCGCAGACCTCTCCTGCCGCCCGCTGCTCCCCTCAGCAGTGTACTTCGGTCCTTCTGCCTGCTCTGCTCCCCGCTCTGGCTCTGGTGAATTCTCTCACCCTCCCGCGCTTCTGACTGTACCCAGTGCATGTATAAACAAAACAAACAAACAAATAAATAAATAAAAATACATACCTCTTTAAAAAAAAAAAAAAAGCAGTTGATCCTGAACATCTATTGGGATACAGAAAAAGTCATCTTTAAGATCTAATATAGAAAACCATCCAAAGTCACCAGGTATGGCAGTTAATAAGGTGTAGGGATTAGGCACAGTCGGGATATAAATCCTGGACAATGTCATTAATGGCCCAAAAATCTTGGACAAAACGGCCTGTATGGGGTTTCCTCACTGGCAACATCGGAGTGTTGTATGGTGAGCGGCAGGGCCTAATGAGTCCAGATTGAAGGAAACTTTTTAACACTGGCTCAATTCCCCTCAAGGCCTCCTTCTTTAAGGGGTATTGCTTCCTCCTTGGGGTTTTGTTCCCTTCTCTCACTTCTTTTTTTTTTTAAATATTTATTTATTTTTATACAAGAACTGGGGTACAGGACACAAGCGAGGGATGGTGAGAGGATTCACCAGAGACAGAGAGGGGAACAGAACAGGCAGAAATACACTGCTGAGGGGAGCAGTGGGCAAGGCAGGAGAGGCCTGCCCCGCCATGTGGGCATCTCCCTGGCCGGCCAGGAATCGAACCAGCGCTGCAGAGGCTGCAGACAGCTTCACAGCGCAGCACTCAACACACTGTGCCACCAGGGAGGCCTCCTTCAATCACTTCTATCTTTACAGGCTCTGCATTTTTCGCACGTCCTGGGGTCCCACCAGCCCATACCCATTTACTTACTCGTTCAATGATTTCTGAAGGTAAAACTTCACTTTTGGTGGAACATCTTGAGTAAATAATATCTGGAACTACAGAGCATGTTCTGGAGGTACCTGTAGGTGAAGCCTCAGGTGACCCCTAGAGTGCCAGCCCTTCCTGGGGGCAATTAAGGAAGGCGCTCTCTCCAGGTGAGGAACAGTCCTGAAATAACTGATCTCTCTGATCCTGGCGGTGTTCTGGTGAACCGTGTATTTCTTGCTCACATCTGATTCTCAGAGGTCTTGGATCCTGACTCCAACTTTCCTGAGTCACTTGGGCCTCTATCCAGGTCAAGACGAGAAGTCTCTAGTCTCTCCCTCAGAGCCCTGCAGCCTGCTACCCTGAACTGCTGCACCCTGATTCTAGAACTTTCCAAGGATTAAGAGACTATCCCAGTGATCCAAGGCCAGGCTGGTGTTCCAGTTTTGCGCTCTGTCCACCCAATGCAATTATCTGTCCATTCTCAGGATGGTCACATGAGGCTGCTTCAGTGGCCTATGAAAGTAACCTAAAGTATGAATTTTCAGAACTCCTAAAGACACTCATGACCCACTATGCTACCTCTGACCATGAGGTCACCCTGAGGTGCTGGGCCCTGGGCTTCTACCCTGTGGACATCATCCTGACCTGGCAGTGAGATGGGGAGGACCTGACCCATGACATGGAGCTGGTGGACACCCGGCCTGGGGGGGATGGAACCTTCCAGAAGTGGGCGGCTGTGGTGGTGCCTTCTGGAGAGGAGCAGAGATACACGTGCCGTGTGCAGCATGAGGGGCTGCTGGAGCCCCGAGTCCTGAGATGGGGTAAGGAGGGGGTCATGGGCACAGAGCTTCTCAGGGGCATCAGGAGCCCTTCTGGAGCCCTCCAGCAGGATGGGGGCTGAGGCCTGAAAGTCAGAGTCTCAACTTTTCCCTTCCAGAGCCACCTCCTCAGTCCTCCTTCCCCACCGTGGACATCATTGCTGTCCTGGTTCTCCTTGGGGCTGTGCTCACTGGAGCTGTGATTTGGAGGAAGAGGCTCTCAGGTAGAGAAGACCTCATATGAGGTCTGAGATTTCTTGTCTAACATCTGCTTGATACTGTGAGGCATGATCTCACATACATGCACTTTCTCAGCTGAGAGCCAGGTTTGCTGACACTTTTTTGTAAAGCTCATGAAACTCCTTGGTATGAAAAATGAAGGACAAATATTTCAACTGATGACTTTGGTCATGGGGACCTCACTTGAGTAGCTGCAGGTAAAAAGGAAATGTCCCTGCTAAGGACGGAGGAGGCTGGCCCAGCTCCCACAAGTGCTTTCTCCTCATGTTCCCTGATCCTGTCCTGAAGACCAGGACAGGCCAGTTCCTCAGGACTTCTTGGTCCTGCCTCCTCCCTGACCTCTCACAAAATGTTTTCTTCCTATAGGAAGAGAAGGAGAGAAATACTAAGTCTGGATATGTGGGGTAGGAAGACCCTTAGAAAAGTGTAGATGGTGGTCCTCCCTGGTGGCACATGGACTTGGGCACGGCACTATGGGGTGGTCTGCTGCCTCTGCAGAGCGAGTTCAGTCCCCAACCGGCCAGGGTGCATCTCACATGGCGAGACAGACCTCTCCTGTCACGCCCGCTGCTCCCCTCAGCAGTGTATTCCAGTCAATCTGCCTGTTCTGTTCCCCACTCTGTCTCTGGTGAATCCTCTCACCCCCCGCATCTCTGGCCTTTATCCCAGCTCTTATATGCATAAATGAATAAATCTTTAAAAAAAGAAAAGTGTAGATGGAGTCCATGGGGGAGCTCACCCACCCCATAATCGCTCCTTAGTCTCATCTTCTGGGCACTTTAATCAGGGTCTGTCTTCTGGTTTTGCCCCAACCAACTTTTAAAGTAAAACTCTGGGGCCTCCCTGGTGGTGAAAGGGTTTAAGATACAACCTATGAAGCTCGCCACAGCCACTACAGCATGAGTTCGATCCCCTGCCAGGGAGCTACCCACATGGCACAGCAGACCTCTCCTGATTCACCCGCTGCTGCCCTCAGCAGTGTATTTCAGTAGATCTGCCTGTTCTGTTCCTCACTCTGTCTCTGGTGAATCCTCTCACCCCCCCCCCCACAACTCTGGCCTGTATCCCAGCTCTTATATGCACAAATAAATAAATCTTTAAAAAGAAAAGACCACCTAACTTCTCTTGTTGCAAAGGGTACCTGCATGTGTCTGTCTGTGCTCCTACTAGCATAACGTGAGGAGGTGGGGAGACTGGCCCAGCCCTGCCCACCAGATCCCTCCCCACACTGACCTGTGTCTCTCCCTGATGACTTTCCTGCTCCAGCAGAGGCGGGACTGGGTCGTCTTCATCCCTGTCTTAACTTCTATTGCACTGAGCTGCAGCTTCTCCTCTGTTAAAATAGAGAATCTAAATAAATCTTAAAAAAAAATAAAATAGAGAATCTGATACTAAACAGAAGGGGCTGGGAAAGGCCACATGCAGTCAGATTCTGGCAGCAGCCATAGCAGCTCTTGCCTTTCCTGGCTCTCCTTGCTTTCTCGGGAAACATGGCTTCTGGCGTGGCTGTCTCTGAAGGTGTCAGGAAAGTGTCCAAGGACATGAAGGTGCGTAAGTCATCAACACCACAGGAAGTGAAGAGGCGCAAGAAGGTGGTACTCTTCTGCCCAAGTGAGGACAAGAAGAACATCATCCCGGAGGGCAGAGAAATCCTGGTAGCTGATTTGGGCCAGGCCATGAATCTTTGTCAAGATACTGCCAGACCAGGACTGTGCCCTCCATGACGCAACCTAACAGACCAAGGAGAGCAAGAAGGAGGCCTTGATGCTTATCTTCTGGGCCCCTGAGTGTGCACCCTTAAGCGCAAAATCATCTCTGCCAGCTCCAAGGAGAAGCTGACATGGATCAAGTATGAATTACAAACTGCTGGGGCCTCCCTGGTGGTGTAAGGGGTTATGTCTCCGCAGTATGAAGCTATCTGCAGCCACTGCAGCACGAGTTCGATCCCTGGCCAGGGAGTTACCCACATGGCGCAGCAGACCTCTCCTGTCTCGCCCGCTGCTCCCCTCAGCAGTGTATTTCAGTCTGCCTGTTCTGCTCCCCACTCTGTCTCTGGTGAATCCTCTCACTCCCCACTCCACACCTCTGGCCTGCACCCTAGCTCTTGTATGCATAATTAAAAAAAAAAAAACTCTACCCTGGCAGAGAAGCTGGGGGTAGCGTGTCATCTCCCTGGAGGGCAAGCCCCTTCCAACCCCTGCCTAAAGCATCTGGCTTCCCCAGACCTGCCCACAGGGGTTGCAGACTGCCCCCTTCCTGCCAGACCAGAGGGACTAGGGAATACCAGAAGGGGGAGGACAATGCCTCTACCTAGTTGCCAAAAGCCCCCCCACCCCCAGAACTTCTTCCAACCTCCATCCCTGACAGATCTGGCCTTCCCAAACCACCTTTGATCTGATCCCTCTTGGGTTTAAGCAGACCACGTTCCCCCCAGAAGGGAATTATGACTGTTTTGTGCTCAGTTCTGTTCTCCTCCTCTGGGTGCCCCCATCTCCAGCAGCAAGAGGAATATTGGGGTATTTTTTATAAAGATTTATTTATTTATTTATTTATTTATTTATACAAGAACTGGGGTACAGGCCAGATGCGCAGGAGGGTGAGAGGCTTCACCAGAGACATATATACACAGTTTTCTTTTAATTGTTGTGCTTTTCCTTTGTAATAGAAGGTCCCTTACTAGTCCTGCCTCCATGAGTGGCCATGACCAGGGAGGGGGAGGGGAACCAGGCAGTGTGGGGAGTGGGTCATCTCCACGACATCCCGTTTCTACACAGAATCAGACAGCACAGGGTTGCTATTGCGGTTGAAAGGTGGCAGCACGGAAGAGAAGGAACAGTGAGGGCTTGGAGTATTATTAAAAAAAAATAAATACCCCGGGACTCCCCTTATGGCGCAGGTGGTTGAGCACAGCGCTGTGAAGCTGTCTGCAGCCTCTGCAGCGCCAGTTCGATCCCAGCCGGCGGGTGAGGGTCCCACATGGCACAGCAGACCTCTCCTGTCTCGTGCGCTGCTCCCCTCAGCAGCGTATTTCATCAGTCTGCCTGTTCTGCTCCCCGCTCTGTCTCTGGTGAATCCTCTCACCACCCCTTCCCCCGTACCTCTGGCCTGTACCCCAGTTCTGGTATGCATTAATAAATAAATCTTTAAAAAAAAAAAAGGAAAAAATAAAATGAAAAAAAAAAGGAAATGCAGGAACATTCATCTGGGAGATGAGTCATAAAGATAAATCTCTCAAACAAGGGGGAAATTGCAACAAATGGGGGGAAGACAAACTCTTAGTCTTGCTAATGCCCATCAAAGACAAACCTGTAGGGACATAGGGGAAAGACAACCTTGTTAATGCCTGTCTAAGAGACTAGTCATTTGTAACTGCATCACCCCCACCTGTAGAGGGGCTGAGAGGAGGTCAGGCAGGGAGCAGGTCGGGCAGCAGGGGAGGGAGGGATGTGGAGGTTCCTGTGTCCATTAAGGGGGTCAGTGTAGATGGTGGGATGGGAGCAAAGCCCTGGGGAGGAGTGATGGGGGTGAGGGTCCCATGGAGGGAACAGCCTGTGGGGGGCTGGCTGGTGCCCGGTGAGCAAGGACAGAGGGGGTCGCCCTGCTCATTACTTACAGGAAGGACATGAGAGGTGAGCCTCAACTAGTGACTTGATGGTCGTAAGTTATATCTCAATTAAGTGGCTTTAGAACCATATTAAGAAATGGGTCTACAAGTTGCCCTGTGTCTGTCCTCCACTGTACCCACATCCAGGGCTTGTGGGGCAGGAAACTGCCTCAGCCCACGAGGAGCTGAGCACAGACGGCTTCACTGCACAGATGCTCTCAAGGAACTTCCTCTGCATGGTCCTGAGTCACGTGATGAGATGCTGACATTACGCTGCTTCTGTGATGGGAGAGACTTTTGGGGGCCTTGGGTGGGAGGCAGCTTATTTTTCATGTGGGCAGAATGGAAATAATGAGTGCCCAGAAGTTCTTCTGTGTTGATTTTTGATTTTCCACCAATTCGGTGATAAACATGAGGGGAGACAACTCCCCGCTGTCAGTGTGTCTGACTCTCTGGCTCTTCCTTGTGAGGAGAATGAAGCAGAAGGGACGTGCAGAGTCAGGCTCACAGGGGCTGAGACTTCCCGCCCGGGCTCCCCTCCTGGTCCCTCTCTGGGGTGACTCCCTGCACACGGTGGACCCTCAGCTAAGGGGATGCCCCCAGGACAAGGACCTGAGGGTTTTCTCCAGGAGCCACATGCATGAGCTCTGAGGCAGGTCCTTCCACGCTGATCACGGCCGTTCAGATCCGCCAACATCTCGTCCCCATCGCAGCCTCGTGGGATCCAGAGCTGGAGCCTCTGAGGGAGGCCCCTCCTGCCGCCTCCCCCTCAGAGACTGTGGAGACGCCAGATCTTTGTTTTAGGTGCAAAGGAGGAAGAGATTTGGTACAAACCAGTAAAATATTCAGGCGATAAAGTGATCAGTGGCTGTTTTCTCACAAGAAACAGTGGAGGCCAGAGTAGCTCACGTGACGGTCAAGGTCCTGATTGCAATGAGCTGTCAGACAAGGATTCCACATCCTCTGAAGTGTCCTTCAAAATATGTGATTTTAAAAAATGAGTTCTACCGTTTTTAGATTCCCATTTAGTTTTACTCTTTTTTCTTTATACTATCCCCAGAGCGGTGTCTGCAGGGTCATGGCACAGAGGGGCTGTCAGCAGCCTGGAGCTGTAAGCAGGGCTGACTCTGACCCGCCTGCAGGGAGTGGGGCCCTGGAGCCCCAGAATCAGCCCCCAGGGCTGGCCCTCCAGAGCAACACAGGCCTTTCTCCTCTTGATTCCCTGAATCACCTCCTCTTGATTCCAGGAATCTCCCTGCCACCCGAGCATTGGGGAGTTGGGGAGGATGTTGAGGCTCAGGAAATGGGGGCCTCCTCCAAACCATCTGTCCTCTCCTCCTCTCTCTCCTTCATCAGCCTGAGTGTGTGTGTTTGAGTCACACCAGCCCTGCACGGACAGGAGAGGCCCAGAACTTAAGTGATTCCCTGGTCAGTTACAGCACCAGCCCCTCTGCAGTCCCACCAGGGGAGACAGAGACTCTCCCAGCCCCAGCCAGAGCCGTGTCACCCACACAGACCTTCCCCTCACAGTGTCCCCAATGCTGCCCCTTCCTGGCCCCACCCTCCCTAGTGCCCCCACCACTCCTTTTGGGCCCCATTTTCCTAGTCCCCATTTTCATCCTCTGCTCCATTTCCAGGAGCCTCCCTGTCTTCCTAGTCATGCCCTGGGGGCTCTCCTCAACCTCCCCTCATTCAGGGATGGAAAATTTTTTAAATATGTATATTTATTTCCTTACAGCGTGGGTCATCTTTCTATAGTTATTGTTTCTCTTAGGTGCGGCCCTTTCACCAATGATCCACCACACACCACCACCAGCTCCTCGTGTCTCTCCCCGGCTCTGATCACTCCTGCTCCCCCCTGCTGCAAGACGTGGATGGGTGGTTGGCCCACGGGTCTTGGCGTTTTCCTGGAACCTTGTCCTTTTCCTAGGTGAGGACCTGGGCTCCTGGGTAGAATTGAATGTTAATTCCCAGGTGGAAGTGATTTCACCTCTGGAAGCAGAAGCAGAAACAAATGACAGAGACTCTGGAGTCCAAGGATCCATCCAAGACTAAAGGAAACTCTATATTTGGGGATCAGCCCATAATCTGGGAATCAGCTGTTATGACCTGGAAACCTGCTTTGTCCTTTGGCCATAGGACAAGAAAATTTGAGGACTTCAGACCTGACACTGGACTTGGGCGCCCCCTTGTGAGCAGATCCCTGTCCTGCCGCTGGGGGCCCAGGGAGCCTGGGGAGGGCCTGGCTGAGCAGGAGAAAGGGCAGCTCTGGGCTCCTGTGCTCAGCCCTGTGGCCACACGGGGGCGCTGCCGCCTGTTCCGGATTCTGGTGGAGCCGCCAGGACGGGGCGGGGGCTGAGGTGGGCAGAGTTGGGGGTCCTGGAGGGCGGCGGCGTGGGGGTGAAATGCTCTGTGAGGAGTCAGAGCAGCAGGGCTCAGAGGAGAGGAGACTCCGGAGCCTGCCCTGTGTGTGAGGTTTCCAGCTTTTCTACTCAGAACCCATCTCTCCAGTCCCTGGACGGTGATTCCTGGGACCAATGGAAAAAGAGAAAATATTTCCTTCTATAACCTATTAAATATTGAGAGTATTTTAAAAAATAACATTTAAAGAATACTGTTCGATTTACAGAAAAGTTGCAAAGGCAGTACAGGTCTTGTTTCTCCCACACCATTTCCATGTTAACATCCTACACGAGTACAGTTTTTTTTTTTTTAACAACTACTGCAGCAATGTTGACATAATAACTAAACGCCATACTTTCATTTCAGTTTTTGCTAATGTCCATTTGATGCTCCATAATCCCATCCAGTTTGCCTGGATGACAGTTCCTCAGACTTTCCTTGTTTTTATAACATTGACACTGGTGAGGAGTGATGTTCGGGAGAGGTGTTGGGGTCACAGATGGAGGTTCTTGGGTCACCTGTAAGAAAAGCTTCACCAGAGTCCTCCTCTCAGTGGCGTGAGGGGACACACACACACACACACACACACACACAAGGAAAGAAGACGATGCTTGTGCAGACACCAGTAGACAGGAGGAGCTGCCCTTGGAGAGGGCGGGTGTGTGAGGAGAAGCCTGCAGGCCCCAGGCGGAGCCTTGGGAGCAGAGCTGCGTCTTCCTGGGGCAGAAAAGGCACTGAGGTCGTGTTCTAGTTGGGAGGGCTCATTCCTTTGTGGAATTGTCATCTGTTGTTAAATTAATTACTTGTATGGTGTGACTAGGCTGATTTGTCAGGAGCAGCGAGTTTCTGCAGTGGCTCCATCCCTGTATCCCGCCTCTGGTCTGCACCTCCTTATACTTCCTGTAGCATCTGATACTTGCTATAGCAGTTGGCCCACAGCGATTTTCATTTCCATAATTGATTTAATGACTATGTTAATCACTTCTACCCCCACCTCCAGTTTCAGGTCTTGTGACCCCTCCACCCTAAATTTCCTACTCTTAGCATCCGTCAAGGAGCACTGCTCAGGAGTATTGTCCCTCAATTTAGGTTTTTTGTTTTGACTGGGACGGTGGGTTTGGGGAAGCAGACTCCAGGGGTGCAGGGACATTGTCCACTCACCACGGCAGTGCTCATTATGTCCACCTGACCCATCACTGATGGTGTTAACCTTCAACACCTGGCTAAGGCACACTTTCCCAGATTTCTTCCTGAAAAGCTTCTCTTTTTCCCATTTATTTAGAGGCTGTTGTCTTTGGAAGGAAGTCACTATGGGCAGCTCACACTTACGGGTGTGCTGCTATAAACATTTACATGCATGATTCTACTCCTAGGCATTGACCCAAATGACACAGAAACATTCATTTCAAGGGCACCTGCACCCCTAAGTTTATAGCAGCACTATTTACAATAGTTAAGTTATGGAAACAACCCAAATGCCCAAAAATAGATGACTGGATCAAGAAGATGTGGTACATATACACCATGGAATATTACTCAGCAATCGAAAAAGGTAAACACATGCAGTTTGCAGCAACATGGATGGAGCTGGAAGGGATCATGCTCAGCGAAATAAGCCAGAAAGAAAAAGAAAAATACCAGATGGTCTCACTCATAGCAGGAATCTAGAAAACCTAAATAAGGGACTAGGAAAAAGAATAACTATAATAAAGAAAAAATCAAAATCAACAAGCAACTATAAACCAGAGACACACTATGGGGGGGAGGGGAGAAGAGGGATTGGGGTCAAAATGAGGGGGGTGCAATTGTATGGGGAATATAAAAAAATAAATCTTAATAAAAAATAAAGTAGAAAAAACCATTTACATGCATGCAGAGTTTTTTAATATAAGTTTTCATTTTTTTAAAGATTTATTTATTCATGCATACAAGAACTGGGGTACAGGCCAGGGATGAGGGGGTTGAGAGGATTCACCAGAGACAGAGTGGGGGGCAGAACAGGCAGCTAACTGAAATACACTGCTTGAGGGAGCAGTGGATGAGTCAAGAGAGGTCTGCTGTGCCATGTGTGTCACCTCCCCAACTGCACACATCTTCATAGGTTGCGTCTTAACCACTTGTGCCTCCAGGGAGGCCCCCAAATGTGTTTTCAAAATATTTGGGTAACTAGCTGGGGCAGTGATCGCTGGGCTGTATGTCAGGTTTTTGGGTTTTCAAAGAAACTGTCAAAGATCTTTGACAGTGACCGCACCCTTTAGCTTTCCTGCAGGCAGTGTTGAGGCTCCTGTTGTCCACATCCTGGGCAGCACCTGTGCAGGGTTTGCATTTTTCAGCCCCTACCAGGTGTGATGGTGTCACTGTTGTTCCCTTTGTCTTTCCCTAGTGCCCTGTGATGCTGAGCATCTGTTCATGTTCTTCCTTGTCGTCTGTGTCTCTTCTTGGTGACGTGTCTGTTAAAGTCTTTTGTCCATTTTTCAAATGAGGCACCACTCATTTACAACACTGTTTTTGTCCCTTTTAAAATTGTGTTATTTCTCTCTGCTCATTGAGTTTTAAGCGTTATTTTGTAAATTCTAGATACAGTCCTTGATCAGATTCATGATTTGCAAATGTTTCCCCCACTCTGTGTCCTGAACTCCTGTACTGACAGGAAAACAAGCATTGTTGTCCAGACAGAAGCTTGGAGATATATATATATATATATATATATATATATATATATATATATATTTTTTTTTTTTTAAAGAAGAGAAATGATAAATCACTAACTGGCTTTGAGCAGATGTCCTAGCTGACTGGGTGTTGGGGGGGGTGACTTACCTATGTGTGTCCTTGAGTGTTATTTAAATGTTCTTGTATGTGCATGAAATATGCTTTCAAAAGTAAATTACACTACATTACTCAACTTATAACACTCCTCACACATCATGACCAAATCACGTGTTAAGACCAGACTGGCACGTGTGTTACCAGTGATGGACCCGCACGTCACAGTCGCCAAACTCATGGTTTCCCTTTGGGTTCACTCTGGTGTTGTCTGTTCTGTGGGTGTTGTTGGACAAATGTACAATGACCTGTGTCCATCAGAGTATTTTCACTGCCCATAATGTCTTCTGTGCCCCAATGAAACAAAAGCAAAAAAAAACCAAAAACCCAATGGAATCACATGGGACTAAAAAGCTTCTACATAGTGAAGCAAACTATCATTAAAATGAAAAGACAATATAGAGTCAGAGAAAATATTTGCACATCATCAATCCAACAAGGAGTTACTATCCAAGATCTACAAAGAACTCCAAAACAAGGAAACAACCCAATCAAAACAGGGGCAGAGAAGCTAAATAGGTACTTTTCTAAAGAAGACACACATGTGGCCAACAGGTACATGGATACATGTTTATCATCATGTGCTGTCAGGAAAATGCCAATTAAAACCACAATGAGTTACCACCTCACACCTGTGAGAATGACCCGTTGAAGGGTGTGGAGGGAAAGGAACTCTGGCACATGAGGATGAAGTCTGGTCCTGTTAGCGGTCTGAATGAGAGGTTCCCAGGGGCCCTCAAACCTGTACACTCTACATGGGATCTGCATCAGCTGCCTAAAGACAAAATCTAACGCATAACATCTTTGTTAGAAAAGAACTTGAACACAATGTGTGTGCAATAGAGAATTAGTGTGCAATAGGGAAAGAGAAGAGAAAGAACATAGATAAATAATTCCCAATTAAGCACCCAAAGCTACCTGTCCCCTCATGGGTAAATGTCCAGCCAAACAGGCTTGGCTCCAAGCAGAACCACTGAGGCCCAAAAGCCTGCCACAATCTATGGCACCTACTGGTGACCCATGGGACAGGGGCAGGAGGGGCCAGGCAAGTCTGGAAGGACAAGAGCAATGTCAAATCCACATCAAGATAACAGCTGCCATTGTCAGGCTCCCCTGGGTCTCTCACCCACATCTCTGTCTCTTTCACGTGTCTCTGACCCTACATAGGTCCTCACACGTGTGCTCACAGGCTGCACCTGCAGAACTTCCTCTTGCACCTGTGCGTGTCCACCGGGCGTCTGTCCTGAAATCCTCCATGTCGCTTCAATAATGATGTATTGTATCGCCTCAGTACCCCGGACTCATAAGTATCCTTTTGCTTTAAACTTGATTCCTCATTTTCCCTCTATATCAACATCCTTTCAGTGAGAAGGTTTGAAGTGTTTGGGGAGAAACAGGAACCCTCTGCTGCATGGTCCCCCTCCTAGATGATGTTGTCATCAGGGCTCACAGCCTTATGGTCACATCTCCTAGCGCACAGCCCTCCCCGGGCAAGGACTGGTCATGGGAGACAGACTTACAGCTTCCCGTGGCCTGAACTTTTCTCACCATTTGGCTCCTGCTTTTTCCATGAGGGCCGAGCAGGAGGAGGGGAGTGTCCAGCTCCTCTCCGGACCCTCAGCCTCTGTCCTCCCTCAGGCGTCAGGGCATGAACAAGGACAGGGAGTCGGGGTACCTGCTGTGTCTAGGTTCTGCCATCACTGGCCTGATGCTCTTTTCATTATTTACCCTCATCTAGAAAATAAGAATGAATTTGAAGTTCTTTTTAGCTCAAATCCTAACACTCTGGCAGGCATGGATTTTGTTTTTAAGATTTATTTAATTATTTTTAAATTTATGTGTTTATGCATACAAGAACTGGGGTACAGAACAGAGGTGGGGGTGAGAGGGCTCACCAGAGACAGCGGGAACAGAACAGGCAGAGTGACTGAAATACATTGCTGAGGGGAGCAGTGGGCAAGTCAGGAGAGGTCTGCTGCGCCATGTGGGTATCTCCATGGCCAGGGATTGAACTCGTGCTGCAGAGACTGCGGACAGCTTCATAGGTTGCATCTTAAGCCCTTGTGCCACTGGGAGGCCCAAGATTTATTTATTCATGCTTATAAGAACTGGGATACAGGGCAGAGGTGTGGGGCGTAAGAGGATTCACCAGAGGCAATGGGGAGCAGGACAGGCAGACTGACTGAAATCCACTGCTGAGGGGAACAGTGGGTGAGACAGGCGAAGTCTGCTGCACCATGTGGGTTGCTCCCTGGCCTGGGATCTAACTCACGCTTCAGAGTCTGTGGATGGCTTCACAGTGCTGTGCTTAACCCCTTATGCCACCAGGGAGGACGAGGCATGAATTTTTGCAGCTTCACTTGTCACTTTCTCAAGACAGAACAGAGAAGGGGGGGTCAGGTGGGCGCAGGACACCACACCCTGCAGCGGGACAGTCACCAGTTCCACTCTCAGGTTATGTTAAAACAGGGCAATGTTGGGGACAGTCACTGTCTCTGGGTCCTCATCCACGTATTCACACTTGCAAGACAACACTCAGGCTCAGGATGTAAAAGCAACAGGGTTTATTAAAAAGGGGAGACTGCAAACAAGGAAGGAGTGTCTAAGCCCAGAAACGGCCATCCATCCTACCTCAGACAGTGTCCTCAGTGTCCAGTGGTCCGAAACAAAGGCTACTCATACAAGCTGTGCTATGACAGCCTGGAGCTGGTGACAACAGGTCAGCAGTGGAGCAGGATCCAACTCCCGGTGGCAGCAGGAGGTGATCCCAGGTGGGGCTGCTCAGGTGATGCTGCAGCAGCCAGCAACAGCTGTCCAAAGGCCAGGCGAACAGCACCAGACCCTGGACTGGACACTGTCAAATGCAACAGCACCAGGAGATGGTGCCAAAGAATGAGAAGTGGTGGACAGCTCTCAGAGGAGGCCGGATACAGGTCAGCAGTGCTGGTCAGCACTGGTCCAGCAGGCAATGGTGCCAGAGATGCCAGTTTACATCTTAATGAAGATGCCATTGTACCAACAGCAAACAGCCTTAGAGAGGCTGGACATAAGCCACCAGCAAACAGCCCCTTTAGAAACCCCAGGGACAGCCTGACGATGTTCTCTGCAGGCGGTGTTAGAGCCAGGGCCAGAGGCAGGTGTAGACATCAGGTCTCAGAAAGGTGTCTGGAAAGGTCTCACACTCTGCAGAGGGCTTGGCAAAGATCTTTCTAGGAGTACCGACAAATCTGACCAGGAGCTGTCTATCAAGTGGCTCAGGCTGGCTGCTGCTCTGGCTTGTATCCTCTTCAGGGTGCCACCTTTCAAGCTTGATTGGCCCCTTTATAATGCCAGCTGTTTGGTTGGTGCCAGTGGAGCTCCAATCAGATTGGTCCATTTAGAGGCCTGGATGGTCTCAAAAACCTTGAATAGTGGGGTGCTCCCTGGCGGTACAGGGGTTAAAGACACAGCACAATCAAGCTATTGCCAGCCACTACAACATGAGTTCGATCCCTGGCCAGGGAGCCAATCCACGTGGCACAGCAGGCCTCTCCTGTCTAGCCCGATGCTCCCCTTAGCAATGTATTTCAGTAGATCCTCCTGTTCTGCTCCCTACTCTGACTCTGGTGAATCCTCTTACCCCTGACACCTCTGGCCTAAACCCCCATTCTTGTGTGCATACATAAGTAAAAATAAAAATCTCTTTTAAAACAAACAAACAAAACAAAAAATATCTTGAATGACACCTGTCAGAGCCTGAATCTGTTTGGTCCATTACAATTCTGGCACTGTGTTCTCAAATGAAACACATGCCAGTGTGTCCAGATGCCTGAGGTCAGATAGTCTCACCCTGGAGTGCGGGCTGCTGTCACTCAGATGGCATCAAACAGGCCCATAGGCTGCACGCAGTAAGGTCCCCTCTCCCCCCAGCATCAGGGATCACAGTGGGTGTGGGCTTCAGCAGGGCCAGATGCTCACCTGAGCATCCAGAGCAGGCACCCCTCTATCACAGGCCACCAGGCCGGTCTCCCACCTGCCACAGCACAGCCCAGGCCAACGCTGCCAGAGCTCAGGGAGGCCCACAGTCCACATGCTGAGTTTGGGCCTAGAATGCCATGGGCCTCTCTCCCCATGGCTTCTGTCAAGGCTTGCTACTGAAGTAGGCCTCAGCAAAGCTGGTCATACCCCACCACTTGCACCAGGCTGCAGGGATCCAGATTAAATGTAAAAGCAGGAAAATGACCTCTGGGCAAGTTTGCTCCCAGAGGACAAACTGACCAGAATAAAACTGAACCTGCTGTTCCCTCTTGTGGTGGCTCCTGGCAGCATGGACAGCACACAGTGACCTCGGCGGGTCAGAGAGTCACTCAGCTGAGAGCAGGCCTGGCAGAAGCTGTGGACACAGGAGATGCTCCCAGGGGCCTCCTGTCTCCAGGCAGATGCTGCAGGTCACTTCTTCCAGGAGGGGTCCAGTAGTGACCCCAAGGCCATGACTGTCCTGCAAGGTGGGTGAGGAAGTTGAACAAGGGAGGGCAGAGGAGACGCTCAGGGAGGAGGTGACCACACCTGCCCTGGTCAGACCGCAGGAGCCTCCTCCCTGCCCCGCACACTCTCACCCTCTCCAGTCTCTGCTCCCCACGGTGCCCCAGGCCTTTCTCAAACTGGACCCTCAGCTGCCTTCTCTGCTCCCCACACCAGGCAGGGAGGGCTCACAGGGCCTGGCATCACCTCCACTTTCTCTCCCACCTCACCTGCCTCCAGCACCAGAGCAACATCAGGAGGAATGTTTTTTAATTTGACTTGTCAGTAGAAGGGCGCCTGGTCAGGTAGTGGGTGGCCATCACTAAGAGGACCCAACCCTCACTCTGGATGTTTCCAGTGGATGTGACCACACTGAGGCCTCAGCCTACTCAGCTCGGAGACCCTTCCTCACTGCAGCTGCCACAGCAGGGGGCCCTGGGTGGTCAGAACCCCGGGTCTCCCGATGTGCGGCCTGGGCTGAGCTTCTGAGTCTCATTCCCCACAGTCATGAGTTACCCTGGGATCATGGTATCTGACAACTCACAGGGTGTCGTGGGTTAACTGAATAATTCATGCAAATGTTTCTCTTATTTTCACTGTTGACTTTTTTTCTTTTTTTTTTTTTTGGTTGTATTATGAAAACTCAGTTCAACACTTTCTCCTTCTCCCAGGTGTTTTTCTAATTGCACAGCCTTGTTACAGCAACAACCCAAATAAAAGATCTTTTATTGTAAAAAAAAAAAAATTACCTCCAATCCCAGTAGCAAATATCATGATGATACTTACCTTTCCGTGCTCTCCTCCAGCGTGGCCATGCGGACAAGCAGATGCATCCTGAACACTAGTGGGGAGAGGCGTGGGGGAAGCAGCCTGGGTTTGACCTGACATCCTCTCCCTGCTGCACGTGGAGGGTTATGCTGGGGAGACGGGAGAGCCCCAGAATGAGAAAGAAACGTCAGTTCACCCCTCTAACATTACATCTTCCCCTAAGAGCTGAGGGAGACCCTGGCGGGTCCGCTAAACTTGAGCAGCCTGTTCAGGTGCCATTTGTGTGACCTGCAGTTCTGCATTCCTGCACAAGGTCAGAGCTGCCGGGTCACTCAGTCACGGGAGCCAAGCCTTACAAGGTGCCTTTCAAATCTTTCCAGAGAGAAAGCTTGATCTCCCTGGAAGGCGATGCATCCCGAGGTGGGACAAGGGAGCCCAGAAGCTGACCAGGGGACCGCCTTGTTGATAAGATTAGGCCCATGGTCCAGGGTCTGGGGTCTGGTTTCGATTCCAACACGTGATCATCAAGCAGATAAGAATTATCTGGTCAGCAGACTCCTGTGCCCCCAAAGCCCAAGATGACATTCCTTATTTCACCCATCCTTTCCTCCTCGTCCTCCTACCCCACGTAACTGACGCTGTACGATTATTCTAGCAATAAAAACGGCCCGGATCTTCCTCTTCCGCAGCATCCTGCATCATGTAGCCTGCTCCACGACGCCCGTTTCTTTATCAGTGTGATGTTGCCTGACGCAACAGACCCTGCTCCATCTCCCCTCCATTCCTGGACTGTGGACAAAGGCTCAGCTCAGGAACTGGGGTGACTCGGGCTAATCCTGCCCCTGGGCCAGGCCAGTGGGGGACACACATTCCTCCCTCCCCCTGTGTGGCTCCCTCCAGTTCTGGTCTAGAGAGAAAGTAGCTGAAGCGCATGGAACAACCTCATTTTGAGGCCCGTGGGTTTTCTATGGTGAGTCCAAAGAAGATGAACGTCGGGGACTGAAGAGGAACATTGGCGACTGGGGGAGGGAGCTGTCAGGGGTGAAGTTACCACCACATCCTAGCAGGGGCCTGGAGCAGGGGTCCTGCCCAGCTCCTTACACCTCAAGCCAACCATGAGATAGTTCTAAACCTCAGCCTCTTCAGGTCCAACGCCTTTTCAGTCCTGCTTGGAAACTGCTTCTCCACAGAACTGCATTTACTGAGGTGTTGTTCTCACACTCTTTACTCTGTGTGCGATTTCAATTCATTTATTCTGGGGCTTGATGTTAATTGTCTTCCCATCATCTTGTGTTGTATATCCTGTCATTCTTGTTACACACACACACACACACACACACACACATACTCCCCTCTCCTTGGGAACCAGACCCTCACTCAGCACTGGGGTTACTCTGACCCTCTGTCTCTGGTCCCCTCAGAGCCGCCCTCTCTGCAGTGTCTCTACTCAGCAGGGTCTGAGCAGCCCCAGGAGTCCCTCCACCTCCTGCCTCTGACCTTGTGGGAAACCAGCCCCTAAGCCTGCGTGACAATGAGGAGGCGAAGGCAAAGTCCTGAGGTCAGTGACTGCTGGAGGAGACAGTTTGCTTTTTTCGTTTCTTTTTCCCCTCATTGTACTACTCAGTTGAGGTAACATTGCTTTACACACCGTATGTGTTCAGAGGCCCAGGGTCACCCCTCTTCAGATGTTTGTTACCACATCACGCCTACCATAAGGGCACCCACAGTCTTCACCATAGTTCACTGGGCCCTTTTCCTACCTTGTTTCCTGCTCTTACCCCACTCCATACCTTCAATTCCACAGTCATATTTCTAGAGTTTGTTTTGGTTTAGTTTCACCTGTGCCTGCTTTGTTTCTTTATATTCCACATATGAATGAAATCATCCAGTATTTAACTTTCTCCTTCAAACTTATTTTACTTAGCATAATCCCATCCATATCTATCCTTGTTGCAAAGTCAGTATTTTTCTTTTTCATGACTGAGTAGTATTCCATTGTGTATACGGTTTGTGTTCTTTATCCCCTCACCTGCCGTTGGGCACTTAGGTAGTCTCCATTGCTTGGTTATGGCAGACAGTGCTGCAGTGACCATAGGAGGCGCATATTCCTTTGAATTAGCATTTTACATTCTTTGGATAAATACCAAGGAATGGAATGCTTGACCATGGGTCAGGTCTATTTTGAATATTTTGAGGAAACTTCATTTGTTTTCCATAGGGGCAGGACCAATGTGCTATCCGTAGAAAAGAGAGGTTCCAGGTTACCGCCCCACCCAAGGAAATGTGGGGCTGAGCAGGGATGAGAAGCTAAGGAACAGGAGGAAGACGTGGATTGAGATGAGGAAAGAAGACTGGAGGTGTGGTACATATACACCACGGAATATTACTCAGCAATCAGAAAGGATAAACTCATGCCATTTGCAGCAACATGGATAGAGCTATAAGGGATCATGCTCAGCGAAATAAGCCAGAAAGAAAAAGAAAAATACCGGATGGTCTCACTCATAGCAGGAATTTAGAAAACCAAAATAAGGGACCAGGAAAAAGACTAATTGCAATAAAGTAAAAATCAAAATCAATAAGCACCTCTAGACCAGAGACACACTACAGTGGGGGGGGGGAAGAGAAGAGGGATTAGGGTCAGAATAAGGGGGGTGGGAATTGTGTGGGAATATAACCAAAATAAAAATGCATACACTATGCAAAAATGAAAAATGATGTAAGAATTATATAAAATTCAAAAAAAGCCTGCAATTCTCAGATTGGATAATATGAAGGAGATTTGTATTCTGTGTGTGTTAGAAAGACTTTCTATACAAACAATTGTAGTTTAAAAGTGAAAGGGTGAAAGGATATGCCAAGGAAATAGAAAGTAGAACCACAAACCTTTACTGTCATTGCAGAAGGTGGCAGGAGCGAGGCCTGAGGGACCCAGACAGCAGGTCCCTGCCTCTCTGTCCAGGAGGGAGGGTGAGAGCAGAGTGTGGGGGGCACAGTGGATCTGGAAAAGGACTCTGGGCACTGGGGTGGAGGGGTGGTGTGGTCACTACCTCTGAAGAGATGGGAGCCTGTTCCCTACATGAATTGTAAATCAATGTTACTGCAATTTGAAAAACAGCCCTCAGCAAAGGGACAGGGAGTGGAAGAGAAACGTATCTGCTTTGGTAATTTCACATCGAAGAGATGTGAAATTATTCCCCTAAATCACACACAGTACTGTAAATCAGTGTTGCTTCAATTAAAAAAAAAAAAAAATAGGCCTCATGAAAGTAACAGGGAGTTGAAGGGAAAAGCATCTGCTTTGCAGTCTCCAGGGTGTTGTCATCAAGGGGCTCAGAGAGAGGCTGTGGGGAGAGAAGATGGCAGCTCCAGAGCCTTCTCTCCTCACTGCCCCCACCCCAGCCTGGTGCCAGGGTTGCTCACAGGGCATCTCACCGGCTCCCCTAGTGATGCTCAGCCCCAGCTCACCCTCTCAGCCTGAGTCACACACACCCAGCCTCTCCCCTGGCTGCCAGACTAGGACAGCGCCGCAGCGCCCCCGTGTGGCCACGGGGCAGAGGACAAGGGGCGAGAACCCTTAGGTCTCTCCAGGTTCTCATGGAGCTCCCAGAAGGACAGGGCTGTGCACAAGAGGGGGAACCCCACACAGCTTCAGGTTCTCAGTCTGACCTGTTTCCTAATACACGCTGACATGATGAAGGTCTCGCCCGCTGCTCCCCTCAGCAGTGTATTTCGTCAGTCACCTATTCTGTCCCCTGCTCTGTCTCTGGTGAATCCTCTCCCGCACATCTGGCCTGAACCCCGGTTCTTGTATGCATGAATAAATAAAACTTTTTTAAAAAAGGGTCTAGAAGTACAGATGATGACTTGAGCTGCAGTATCATCACTGGTCCATACAAGGTGTTTAACCTTAATAAGATCCTTAACGGATCACTGGAGGAGGGGGAGGTTAAGGCAATGCACCAAGAACGCTTTCTGAAGGGACACATTGGAGAGTGATATGATTCTAAATAAAGGCCCAGCTAAACCTGGATTCCAGTGTCTAGGACAGCCATACTAGTTAAATGGAAGGTCCCAGCTCCAGGTTGTGTTGGTATCCTGTGGTGAATCCCTGTCTCATTCACCCCCAGGTGCTCTCCAGTGTATCACCCTCTTTTCTCTCTGTTTTATGACTTACTACTCTCCAACATTTTCTAGTTGTTCCACCATTCACTAGTACATTGTCCATGTTTTCACTGTCATTTGAGATCGTTGAAGTCAGGAGAATTGTCCCATGAACACATTTCCTCAAATGTAGTCATTGGCTAGAAATATCCATTAAAGTAATGAAGAAATGTACTGGCTCCTCTCTCATTACTTCTTGGTTCACATCCTAATCCACTGTCAGTTCTCCCCTGTATCTCTTCTGATTTTTCTATCTCTGTGCCTTCCCCAGACCTCATCTCCTCCCTTAGGCTCCTGCCCCAGACTAACGACTTTTCCTAGATGATCCTGGAGGGGAGGGTTTTAGACCCTTCCTTCCATCTGGAGGACATTAGGTTGAAATAATCCAACCTCAAAAGGAAACACTGAGAATAGTCAACCTTTCATAGGCTAATATTGCTAAATATACAGCTCATGCATTATTATGCCCATAGTTGTTCCTTCTCATCAAAAATGGACTTCTGACCAGGGAATGAGGATGAGGTAGGAGGAGAAAACTCCATCCTGCCACATTATCCAACAAGCATTACTGGTGATATGTTGGAACCCAAAGTGAAAGCCCTCTAAGAAAATGAAGGAGGAGGAAAGTAAGATTACCTTCAGACAGGTGTACAGGAAACGCACTAGTGCTGGAAGCCAGAGGAGGAAGGTAAATCTCAGGTGGAGGCATTACCATGTCTAAGCAAAGAATTTATCCCTGATGAAGGGCTGATCAAAACTGGAATTAGGGGCCTCCCCGGTGGCGCAGCGGTTGAGCGCTGGGTTGCAAAGCTGCCCACAGCCTCTGCAGCGCTGGTTCGATCCCCGGCTGCTCCCCAGCCACCAGAGGAGGGTCCTGCATGGCGCGTACACCTCTTCTGTCGCCTGCTGCTCCCCTCAGCAGTGTACTTTGGTCCTTCTGCCTGCTCTGCTCCCCGCTCTGGCTCTGGTGAATTCTCTCACCCTCCCGCGCTTCTGACTGTACCCAGTGCTTGTATAAGTAACTAAGTAAGTAAGTAAATAAATAAATCTTAAAAAAAAAACTGGAATTAGACTAAATATTTACTTAGCCTCATTATTTCCAAACACCTTACTAAGAGATTTCCTTGTATTATCTCTTGTAATCCTCCAAAGAGCCCATTGGTCACTGATCTTATCATCAGAGCTAGATTACTAAGACCAAGGGAACAGGAACCATGTCTTTTGTTCTCTTAATTCTTTCGCTTGATATTTGTGCAAACATCACAGCACAAAACACAATAATTGGAAGGAACAACCAACACTGGTTGATTGATTAGTTCCTCTAGTCAGCAATTTTCCTCCCCTCTGAAAATACTCTCCTCCTTTAGCTTTTATCTCTGTAACGGTTATATGCATAGCCTCCTCCTTGCCCTTAACTTTGGGGTCTTCCTTCCCTCTGTGAGAAATGCCTCTTCCATCTTTATTTGGCAGACATCACCTATCTGAAAACAATATAACTTGGTCACTGGGTGTGTGGACTTGTAAGAACAAGATCCACAAAATAGCCATGTGACATTGGGCACATTAACACTTTATGTCTGTTTCCCTTCAGTGAAATGGTACTAAAAATAAATAATTCTAGAATGATTGTAAGAGTTGTTGTAAAGAGTTGAAATATAAAGAGTTATCATAGAGTTAAAACCTAATTACAGACAAAGCATAATACCTCAAATGCAAAGTCAACTGAAGAGAATATTTGGGGGAGAAGAAAATAAGTTCTCACTAAATGATAGCTGGTAGGGTATTTTGATTGTAGGCAAAAGAAATAGCATTTGACTGGTTTAAACCCCCAAGCCCACACCAAATGGCATTTACTAGCATTCTAACTGGCTCAGAGGTAACCAGTCAACATTGGGAAGGATAGACATACAGGGGTCTCAAGTGTTGAAATTCATTTAAGATATCCTGGGGGATGCACTGGGATGATTTTGATCCAACTGTCTTCCATTCTGATCTTGGTCTAGAAAATGTGGGTTATGTCTTTTCTTTGAAGAAGAAGAAAGAGTGGAAAAGTACATGATTAATAGTCACCAAAATCATGTAGAATGGGGCAGGGGTTGAAATCTCTATTGCTATGGAAATAAATTACCACACAGCCAGTGGCTTAAAATAACACAAATCTGTTATTTTGTTGTTATTTTATTGTTCTGGAGATCAGAAGTTCAAAATCAATCACAGTGGACCAAAATCAAGAACCCCTGTAGCGCAGTGTCCCTGCCACCTGCTCTGAAAATCTTATAGAACATTATAGAACATTATATTATTCCCTCATCTTTGTCATATAAAGTAACCTGATCCATGGGACAATAACCCTCCTTAAGCGCAAGTCCTGCCCATATGCAAAGGAAGAGGATTATACACACCCTTTGTGCGTCTAAAAATGAACCCTTTAGTAAGTAGAATGGGTATAGACTGTGACACAGATTGTAGTTCAACCTAGGAGGTGTAGGCACAAAGGTGTGTATGTGAACTTAAGAGCAATTTTGTGTAAAAGTGTCTGAGGAAGGAGAGGGGAAAATTGGGTTCAGAAATGAGGTGATTTCTGAGCTGAGTTTTAATAGACAAGAATTCATCTCTAATGAGTGCTACACATGTAAACCTAAGAGAAGCCAAATTCAGATTTCTGAGTAAAAGACTAATGCTTTACTCTAGACCACAGATGAATTCCCAAAAGAGCCAAAAATTAAATCCAGGCAGAAATAATCATTTAATCAGTCAGTCAGGCCACCTTGCCTTGCTTTGTGATTTAAAAGGGCTTAAAGAATACATCTGGATCCCATTTTGAAAGCTTATTGAATCTTGAAATTCTTGTTATCTTAGGATTACTAGTGATTTTCAGGATCTTTTTGCTAAAAAATGCCATAAAAGAGCAGGCATATGTGGTGTTGCTGGGAGGAAAAGTAGTCATACTATTGTCTAGATGGCACAGTAGTTGAATTCAATGATCAGCCAGTTGCCTTGGGCTTACTAATTTCTTTTTAATCTTACACTGCAATGAAGAATTGCAGGGTGGCGTGAAATGTGAGAAGGGAAAAGGGGGAGAAGACTAGTAAGTCAAACACAAAATAGAAAGGGAGCAAGTGAAAGCAGTGCATGACGTTCCAGCTGGCTAGCAGCGATTCACCACTGCTCCGTTTGCTATTAGAATTCCGGAGGCTTGGAGGGTAAAGGAATGTCCCCAGATATTCCTTTTTCAATGGTTCTAGGGTTGGTTGAATCTAGTGTTCACCTAGTCTGAACACTTTTCTGTATTCAAAGGTTTTTTTTTTTTTTTTGTATTTGCAATTTTTATCCAGCTAGTATATTAACATTTTTTTAAAATCAGGTTTTATAAGGAATTCTCAAGTAGACATGAATTCTCATGTCTCAAGTAGTGTACTAGAGGTATACTAAAAACACTATTCATTTTTTATCTGACACTCTTTTTTGTTCTAGTATTCAACTAGCCTACAGTTAATCAAACAATGAAAAACAGCAGCCTGTCTTGTGCTCTCCCCTGACCGGTTTCAGTATTTTGGATATATTCTATGCTACCTACAGATAATGTATTTATGTCACTCTTGCTTTGTGAGCTTATTTGAGAAATGTTTCCTGACACCAGTAGCTTTTTATCACTATTTGTACTTCCTCTCTTGATTAATTTTGCAATGGTAAATGATATCCCCCTTTTATATAGTGTTGGATTATCTGTACAATAGTACCTCTTGACTTTCTCTCTTGCCTTAAAAGGACTTAATAGGAATGATGACAGGTGAAAATAGTTACACGGAATATTAACAGATGGGTCATAAAGAAAGGTGTTTCATGTATAAATGAGTTTAAGAAATTCTGGGTAAATAAGTAGAAGTTGTTTATAATGGAGCATATAGAAGCTTTGATGTGCAAATATGTGCTGTAAAGCTTCAAAAGAGCATGTATGTGATATGCAAAATTTTCCAAACTTCTGATGATAGAAACTTTTTCACAGCACATCCAGTGATATCTTAAGGAAATGTTTATAAAAAGGTCCAGGAGACAATCTCCTCTTTGATGTGATGGAAGGAACACAAAGTTGCCTTTTAGTGAAACAGTAGTGATCTGCTAGGGCCTTGAGAACCGGATACCTGCGGGTGCTATGCTGAGTGCCAGCTGTGCTAACAGTGCCTCAATTTCACAAAGAGAGAGGCTGAGGCATAGAAATGGCAAATAGTTTGGACAGTGTCCCACCACATTAAGTGGCAGTCATGATTCAAATCGAGGACTCAGGTTTAGAAATCCCCCAGGACACTCTTCTGCCTCCCCCAATGACAGCTAAACTGCCTAAAATGAAAGCAGTGCAAAAGGACTGTTTAAAGACCCAGGCACTTTAATTAGATTCTGTCATTTTCTGTAAACATCATGCTGACTTTTACCCTGTAGAGCAACTTATTTTACACCAACATCATTTACATTTATTATCTCCTAGAGTCTCACCCAACCCTGTCAGTGGACTGAGAAGTCCACTGGATACAAAAAGTTTGAAGGATACAAAAGTTTGAATGTGCTGGCTAACTCAACATCACTCATCAAGGACTAAAATAGTCAGGGGTTTACCTTTTTACTATCTCTATCCTAGCGAGAAGAGTGTCCAAATTTAATGAATAAAAATACAGGAATCTACGATTAAAAAAATAAAAATAAGAATAAAAATCTTTGAATAGTCTAAATTATCAGGTTTGATTAACTCCAGGCTAGTTGAATAGTAGAACAAAAAAGAATGTCAGATAAAGAATGACTAGTGGTTTTAGTATATGTCTAGTACACCACTTGAGACATGCTTACAGTAAGATTTCACATGCATTGTTGATGTAAAAATTTTTATATGCATTTTATCTGGCAACTTGATAACTGGAAACAGAGCTCAGAACACAGGATTGAGTAAAAGTAGAGATGGGAGGCTAAGTGACCTGGAAGCAGTGGGACATTAAGCTCTGTCTCTGAGCTTCTCAAGTGGTGTGTGCTGATGGTTTAACAAGATGGAGAAGTACTGGTTCCCTCAGCCCCCTGCACAGTTAAGGAAGTCAGAAGTGGTAGAAACACAAGTTCTTTCCAGGACTCCTTGAAGGGTGACCCAAGCATGATGAGGTCTAAAGGGGGCCCAACATTCTCTCGGATGACTTTCAGAATAGTTCCATCTACATCGGCAGCCAGCTGCAAAGCATGCCACTGCCCACCATGGACAAGGAGACCCATGCACCTTCAAGTTTGCATTCCAAATGCTCGAAGAGCAGGTCTCACAGCCCAAGGTGCAAGTTGTCGGGGTGAAGGTGGTCAGGACATCTTTCAGGTATGGGCCCACACAATATAACTCCAAATCTCTTTCACATATATTGGATAAATGTTGCTTTGTGGCCCATGTGCTCTTACTGGCAATCTAGCAAGCTTCTCAGATGACTGTATTCATATTCTGTAAATTAGAGTTTCATTGTTACTTTCAAATACTTGATATGTAAAATATAGTTTTTGAACTCTGATTGCATTATTGTAAGCTAAAATTTAACATATCATTTGTCAACAAGGAAAAGGAAAAACTATTGAAGTCTTTAAATATAAATTTACCCTTGCAAGTGTTTGAATAGGCTGTGAAATAATGGTTTCAAAGTGTTATCACCTATGTGCAAAACTGTTTTTAAGGGTGATGATGAGAATTTCAAGAGAATGCATTAAAAAGTCAATTAGGGTTCACTTGTAATCATTTCAACATAAAACATGATAGAAAAAGCTATCTTGACTTTCACATCCACAAGAGAACACTGCTCCCACCTTAAGAAGAGCAACCCAGATAATCTACAAAAATCATGTTTTTTTAAGCCTGAAGAGAATTCAGGTTGTAAAAAAAGCCTAATGAACCGGATCCAAAAAGTGACAACAACCTCCTAGGAGAGCGGCTTTTATCCTGGGCAGCAAATCCAATGCAAAAGGAAGCTGAAAAAAAAAGCAGCTGAGCCTTCAAGGCAATTTTAAAGGGTTTAGAATCCTCAAGAGCTCAGACACAGGAGGCCTGCACCTATCCTTTGGCCCTTTTCCATGGACCTTCACAGGACAGCTTGAGGGGGCAGGGAGAAAACTGAGAGACCCTGAACTCAGGCATGGAAATCCTGCTGAAGTCAGAGAGGAAGAACCAGTGGAAGTCCCCAACACCCACATCATGGTGCTGCTGATGAGCAGCATGTATGTCTGGGTGAGGAGCTGCAGAACTGAGAAAAACATCTACTCTCTGCCCCCAGGTACAGATGGGAGTCTAAGGAAAACTGAGAGTGATTCCAGGAGAACTCAGAGTCATCCCAGAGATACACATGGGCCTTACCCTGGGTTAGGTTCTTCTCCCCACTGAGGGAAGGACCAGGAAGTTGAGGTAGACAGACCACCCCAAACACAACTACAAAAGACCTCCTGAAGACTAAGGGCAGAACAGGGATATGGAGAGAAACCCCAGACCTTGCACTGAGTACTAGGAAGGGACCATGTACAGTTGGTAGAGGGCAGGAGCGTGGATACCTGTGTTAGGATACAGGGGGAAATTTTTCCCCACCCCCCTGGGTTCTTCTGACACTAGACAAATACATTTATATCAAACAGATAAGTAGGAGAAAATAGCAAATTTAATAACAGATATATGGAGAATTTACATTATAAATTCTAAAATAAATGATGCAAGTCTGGGGTTTATATTCTGTGTGAAGGGATCTAAAGTATAAGGTGGTTGGAGGTCATTTCACATGACGAGGAGGGAACAACTTCATATGACAAAATCTTCCCTCTGGATGTTTGCCCTGACTTAAGGTAGGTTCCTCTGATTTTAAAAAGGAAAAAAAAAAAAAAAGGTTGTTTCTGGAAATATCCTAAATTTAGTAAATCTAGGTAATCATTCTTGAAGAAGTAGTAACAGTTTCAGTTGAGGATCTCAATTGATCCTAGTTCTACATATCAAGATAACATATATGGGGGGGCGGGAATCTAGATATCTTAGAAAAAGTCTATGTGAACCCTTTTCAAGAGACTACTACCACAGAGGAATAAAGCAAAAGCAAACAGATCTTGTTAAAAATGAAGGTATGAAAGAAGGGATTGGCCTCCCTGGTGGCGCAGGGGTGAAGACGTAACCTATGACGCTGCCCACAGCCACTGCAGCATGAGTTTGATCCGGAGCCAGGGAGCAACCTACATCGCACAGCAGACCTCTCCTGACTCGCCTGCTGTTCCCCTCAGCAATGCATTTCAGTCAGTCTGCCTGTTCTGTGCCCGGCTCTGTCTCTGGTGAATCCTCACACCCCCCACAACTCTGACCTGTACCCCAGTTCTTGTATGCATAAATAAATGAATCTTGAAAAAAAAAAAAAGAAGTGATTAAATACTCCCAGGTGTTCACATCCCAGTTCCTGCTAAAGGGAAGTGGAGGATAGGCCTCTGTAAGTGTTTTAGAAGAGGCTTGATGGAGATGTGTCAATTTGGCATGTGGATTATTTCAAACTAAGGTTAATAAAGACCCTGCAGGTTCTCATAGGAGAAACCTTTACCACTCCCTTAACTATCTTGAAAAATGAAAATTGAGACTATTACTCAGAATTAGGCTTTTTACCAGGAAGAACCCTTCGATGGTAGAAACCTATCTACAAGGCAGGGCAAACATCTAATTCAAAAATCTGGTCTTTGTCATATGAGTCACCCAGTCCTCATAATGTGAGTTCCCTTCCTCTCTCCTTGAAGGCCCTGGCCTCTATCTTACTCTTTAGCTAAGGACATAGACCCTCATTTGACCCCACTGACCCTGGAATTCACATCCACTTAAATTCTCCATATGTGGGCCTCCCCAGTGGCTCAGCGGCTGAGTGCTGGGTTGCTAAGCTGCCCGCAGCCTCTGCAGCACCAGTTCGATTACCGGCCGCAGGGCGAGGGTCCCACATGGCGCGCAGACCTCTCCTGCCGCCCGCTGCTCCCCTCAGCAGAGTACTTCGGTCCTTCTGCCTGCTCTGCTCTCTCCTCTGGCTCTGGTGAATTCTCTCACCCTCCCGCGCTTCTGACTGTACCCAGTACTTGTATAAATAAATAATAAATCTTTTAAAAAAATTCTCCATATGTATGTAACTCAATTTTGTTTTTTTTTGTCCTATTGATGTATCTGACATTACTTTGTTGTTCAGTCAGTCTAAAAGAACCCAAAGGGGTAGGGAGAAACTTCCTCTCTTCCCCTACAGGAAGTTGTGATTCCTCTACCATGTAACATGAAACCTATAATGAACTAAATAACTAAAGCCACAAAACCTTACAGGCCTAGCTCCACTACTGACTAGATTGTCTCAAATCATCTCACTAATGGTGAGCCAGATAACAAAAGTCAGCCCTTTCTCTAGAGATGATTGCTGTTTTTCTTCAGACGCTACTATTTCTTTATAATTGATGATGTCTGAATTTAATCTTTATCAAAATCAAATTATAAAACACATAGAAAAAGTAAGAAAACTAATATGTCCTCAAAGAGAAAACAGTAAATGAAACCTTCCCTACAGAATAAAATTGTTGTTGGAATTATAAGGCAGACACTTTAAAATAATACTTATAAATATTTAAGATGAAAGAAATAGAATAAGTGAACATGTTTGGATAATTTCAGAGTCAAATGCAAATGCTAGAAATGAAAGATGTATTACAGATAAATAATACTGTCAATGAGTTTATTATGTTGTATACAGCAGAAGAAGGAATCAGTGTCATTGAAAACAGACAATGTGATTTTAAAACATATTTGCGTTCAGGATAAACATGCTAATAAATACATAACTTGATTTCCAGGAGAAATACTTTAATGGCTCAGAACATATGAAAGCCATTGACCCAAGATTCAATAGACTCAGAAACCTAAAGAAGAATAAATACAAAGAAATACCAAAATTATACATCACCGTCTAACTGCTTAAAATCAAACATGAAAAGAAAAATCTTAAAAGCCACAAGAGAAAACAAAACACATTCCAGAAAGGAGAAAAACAATAGAAATTATATCTCCTCATCAGAATCAATAGAGACCAGAAGACACAGCCATGACAACTTTAAAGTGTTAAACAGAAAAACATATTAGTCTAGAATTCTAGAACTAGTTAAATTATCTTTCAAAAATAAAGATATTTCCCCAAGGAAAAGGTGAAAGAAATTGTCTTAAATAGACTTCGATAAGGAATACTAAAATGTATTAGTTCAAGGAATACTAAAGGAACACTAAAATGTTTAGTTCAAAAAGAAAAATACCCAGTAGAGACCCAGTTATTTGGGAAGGTGTGAAGAACACTGGAAAGAGAAAAGACATATCAGTAGATATAAGTAACAAACACATAACACACAAATACATACATTTTAAAGACTATTAATCTTATAAGGTAAAAACAGTAACAACGTAATGTTAGGTTGTACCATATTTAGAAATAAAAAAATGTGTGGCAAGACAGAGCACAGGGGAAGAGAGAGCGATCATTAAAATATGCTATTTTAATATCCTTACATTGTAAAGTAGCAGAATTTTGTTATTATATACATATGACAAGTTAGAGATATATAATGTAATCTTTAAATCAACCACTAAGAACATAACATAAAATGATATAACTAAAGATAATACCTAACATAGAAAATGAAAATAAAAGTAAAGACCTAAAAATACTTAATTAACAATAAAAAGGGAGGAACAAAGAAAGAGCAAATGCAACAATAAAAATCTAATATCAGCATTGTAGTTTAAAACCCACATATACTAATAATAACTAATAATAACTAAAAAAAGAAATTAAAAGATGCAGACTCAGACTGGCTAAAGAATGCAACATCAAAGTAGATGTTTTGACAAGTAACACTCTTTAAACATAGCGACAACAGAAAAGGGGGCCTCCCTGGTGGCGCAGGGGTTAAATACACGCACTATCGAGCTCTCCCCAACCACTGCATCATGAGTTCTACCCTCAGCCAGCCAGGGCGCAACCCACATGGCACAGCAGACCTCTCCTTGTCTTGCCCACTTCTCCCCTCAGCAGTATATTTCAGTAGATCTTCCTGTTCTGCTCCCCACTCTCTCTGGTGAATCCTCTCACCACCCCTCACCCCCCCACACCTCTGGTCTACACCCCAGTTCTTGTGTGCATAAATAAATAAATCTTAAAAAAAAAAGTCAACAGGAAAATTGAAAATGAAAGAATGGAAAATACACAGCATTGAAATACTAATCATAACACATCGTCCATTACCGTATTTTTTATAATAGAAGTAGATTTCAAAGAGTATTACCAAGATAGGCATTTCATAATGATAAAAGGGTTAAGTCATCAAGAAATCTTAAAAATTTTAAAGCTGTCATATTACTAGTTCTGTTATGAACTAATAAAAAGTATAGACAGATCCAAATTATTGTTGCAGATTTTAGAACCTATATCTCAGCAGTTGATAACAAGACAAAAATTTAACAAAGACATCGGAGATATAAATCAACTTAGTTGAAAGTTATAGAACACTACACCCAAGAACCGAAAGGAATTGTATAATCTTCTCATGTGCACTTGAATAATTCACCAAGGTAGACTATACTCTGAGACATAAAACAAGTCTCAATAAATGTCAAAAGTCAAAATCATACAAACAAAGCATGTTCTAAGGCTGTAACAGTATTAGATTAGAAATCATTAACAAAATATTATAATTTTCTGTAATGATGAAAAGGTTCTATATCTGTACCACCCAAATATGGTACCCATTATCCATATATGACTTTCAAGCAATTAAAATTTGGCTAGAATGCCTTAGCCACTGAATTTTATTTTTTTTTCTAAAAGACACTTCAGTCTTTTTTTTTTTATAATTGCTCTTTTTTGTTTGTTTGTTTTAAAGATTTATTTATTTATTTATACAAGCACTGGGTACAGTCAGAAGCGCAGGAGGGTGAGAGAATTCACCAGAGCCAGGGCAGGGAGCAGAGCAGGCAGAAGGACCAAAGTACACTGCTGAGGGGAGCAACGGGCGGCAGGAGAGGTCTGTGCGCCATGTGGGACCCTCCTCCTGCGGCCGGGGAGCAGCCGGGGATCGAACCGGCCCTGCAGAGGGCAACTCAGCACTCAACCACTGCGCCACCTGGGAGGCCCTGAATTTTAATTTAAATTCATTTAAATAAATTAAATATCCACAACTGACCAATGAATATCATATTGGACAGTTCAGATCCATTAAATCTCCAAATATTCAGAAATTTAAAAGACACATTTTTAATACACTTAATACACAAAACCACATTTTCTTGGGTCAAACAAATCACAAGCAAAACTAGAAAATATTTTGAACAAACTCATAATAAAACACACGATGTCAAATTTCATGGAATACACATAAAGCAGTTCTCAGAGGGTACTTCATAATTTGCAGACTTGTAGATATTACCTAACTTCTCTGAACCTCCATTCTGATTTCTTAATGGGGAAAATAATGCTACCTACCTAGATATTTTTGTAGGAATTAGATGAGAAAATCTTGCATTGGTTTGTGATTATAAAGTGCTATTACTTTAAGACAAACTTAATAAAGATAAGATATCCAAAAAAGCATATTTAGGAACAAAATATCACCCATGTTTGAATTATTATCTCGCCATTACCTAGTTGGGTGACTGTGGATACTTTGCATAAGGTCACTTGACCTCAGTTTAAAAAAAAGATAAAAACAAAAGCAATGCAATTTTAAAGTTATTTTCAAACTCTAATTTTTAAGAACTATGAAAGTGTGACATTTCCTTTGTCATGTCTACATGACTACAAAGTGCACTGCATTATCATCACCAGGATTCCCTTCTTTCCTGCTGGATTAGGAAGGAGAATGGTGGAACCATCTCCTGACAAACACTGCACTCACTTCTTCACACGCATCATTCCATGTCTTCCTCACACTCCTCCTGGGGGGCTGGTATTTTAAGAAAAGTGTTACTGAAGAATCTGAGGTTCAGAGAAATAAAATGATTTGCCTAAGTCTGCACAGTTACACAAGAAGGGGCAGTTCTCAAATTTACCCCCCCCCTTCTCTCTCTCTCTCTCTAACTTCATATTCACCCTGGAAAGTGACCTCGAGGACCCGCCAAGCTCACCAGGGAGCAGGACCCAGGGAGTCTCTGCTCCAGAAGTGGACACGCCCGTCCAGTCACCCGCATCCCCGCGGGGAGTGTCCGGCCTCGCGCTTCCCCGTCTGTCTCGGGCCCAGGCCCGGGGACTCGCGCTGGGCGGGGCGGGGACGCGAGAACCACGAGGAGCCGCGACCCGCCGCCGGGTGACCGCGAAGACGGTCACGAGCACCAGCGCGGGCGCGTCACGCAGAGACGGGAACAGGGGTTTTCTCTGAGAGAACGTGTGACGTCCCCCAAGGACACCTTCTGTTGGGGCAAATGTTTTCTTTCTAAAGATTTATTTATTTACACACGCAAGAACTGGGCAACCCGCCGCCCCGGGGAGGTTCATTACCGGCTCCAGCAGCCCCGTTGGTGTCGTCACGCTCTCCGCGCTCAGCCGTCGCCGCGCCCGTCCGCTGGGCCACTCCAGCCCCTCCTCCAGCCTCGGCACCGCACCACACTGCGCTGCGCCACGCCACGCCACGCACGCCACGCCACGCACGCCACGCACGCCACGCACGCCACGCCACGCACGCCACGCCATGCCCGCCATGCCATGCACTCCGCGCCATGCACGCTGCACCACGCCGTTTGGCCAAGTGCGCATGTACAGTGGGAGGGCGGCAAAGCCTGAAGCTTCCCCCCTACTTACCCCCACACCCCTTCAGATGCATCTTGTCTTTCCACACCAACCACCAAAGCACCCACAACCCTCCACCAGTCCATTGTGGTTCCCCCCTTTTTCTCCCCCAACACGCCCTCTGGTAACCTCAATTCTATGGTAGGATTTCTAGGGTTTGATTTAATTGTGTCTGTTCCTTTGTTTTGATGTTCCGTATATGAGTATAATCATCCAGTATTTGTCTTTCTCCAACTTACTTCACTTAGTGTAATCCCCTCCAGTTCCATCAGTTCCCTCCATGTTGTTGCAAATGGCATGACTTCATTTTTTTGTGTAGTTGAACAGTATTTCATTGTGTAAATTTACCATAAATTCTTTATTCACCCATCAGTCCTCGGAAACAGACTACTTCCACAACTCAGCTGTTATAAATAGTGCTGGATTTAGCATAGGAATTCATCTATCTCTTTAAGTTAGTGTTTTTGCATTTTGGGAAATAGATACTTAGGAATGGAATTGCCAGACCATATGGAAGATGTATTTTACTTTTTTGAGAAACCTCCATACTGTTTCCGTAAAGGCTGAACCAGTGTACAGTCCCACCAACAGTATATGAGGGTTTCTTTTTCTCCTCATCGATATTGTTGTTTCTGATATTTTTGTTATGGGCCATTCTCACAGGTGTGAGGTGGGTGATATCTTGCCAAATCAATCCAAACCAAAAAGAACAGAAGAATTACACTACTAGACTTCAGACTATACAACAAAACTATAGTAATAAAAATAGTAATTGAATAAAACAGACAAGTAGACCACTGGAATACAATTAAACACCCAGAAAAAAACCCATGCTTATACAGACAAGTAATCTTCAACAAAAGAGCCAAGACTATACATTGGGAAAAGGAAAGCCCCTTCAATAAATGACACTGGGAAAAGTGGACAACCAAATGCAGAGAAATTACACTAGACCACTCACTGTTTCACACCATACACAAAAGTAAACTCAAAATGTATTAAAGACATGAAGGTAAGACCTTAAGTCATAAAATACATAGAAGAAAAACATAGACAAAACACTCCACAACATTGGCTTCAAGGATGTTTTGGGGGACTTGACTCCAAAGGCAAGGTAAACAAAAGCAAAATAAACAAATGGCATTATATCAAACTAAAAGCTTCTGCACAGTGAAATAAATATCATTAAAATAAAAGATATCTACTGAGAGGGAGAAAGTATTTGTACATCACACATTCTACAAAGGACTGATTACCAAAATCTACACAAAATCTACAAAGAACTCATGCAATTTAGTAAAAAGAATGCAAATAACCTAATCAAAAAATGGGCAGGA